>NW_028288734.1:0-300000 GCF_059628265.1 Tinamus guttatus | reverse complement strand
CTCACATATCTCAGCTTCTAAAAGCGGGATCTTCTGTGTGACTAGCTCGTGTACCTGGTGAAATTACTGGTGAGGAAATACTGTCTCACACACAATGATTTCTTACCTTATTCACTTAAGAAAAAAATTAGACTACTGCTTGTTAGGAATGATTTCAATATAGTTCTTCCTGCCTTGGGGCAGAAAAGACAACTTAATGAGCGTTCATTTTTTGTGATTTTCCTGTGATCATCCTATTTTCTATGGTTCCATTTGTAACATTATGTGCTCCTCACCCTCTCATGTTATAGCTCAATACATTAAGAGAATACTAAGAGAAGTTTATCAAGACACTATCACTTACAAGTAAACCCTTCCTGAAATTTGCATTTGACCTCAGACAGCTTTGTGTGAGAGCCTCCAAGTTAGCTATTTAACATTTACTATGAATAATTACTCTGAAGAGTTATCCACAGCCAGGAGTCATAAGGCTGTTGTCCAAGGACACCGTTCTAAAACACAGTAATCACTGCAACATCTCTTCTCTAGAGCAAAAGAAAAGATGTTGTGAACAACTGTCTAACAGAGAAAAAGTGCAGAGAAAATGAACAAGTTAGGAAATAGATACCTGAAGCCGCCAAAGAGAAACAATCTGAGCCTGTGCAATGTCCCTTAACCGCTGAAGCAGTTAAATTAATGCCTACCTTATCATGACTGCTCAAGACTGTGGATTGTGGCCATGAACTTACCTGAGGTGCTCCTTTAGGGAGCTTTACATGGGGATGTTCATCACATCTTGGAGAAGTGGGCCATATATCACATAGTAGCTCATTTTCCTGTCAACATTATTCACATATGATTTTACTGACAGTAATTCAAAGGAAGAAAATTTTAACCACTGTTCTCATATTTAAAGAGAATTTAATAGAGTTGTGACATCTCAGAGGGCTTTCATTTTAATCTTTCATACTATCCTATTATGGTTTTTGCTCTCTCTGACCTCATATAAAAAGTTTTTTTTCTTATTGCTTATGATTATCTTTTCCCTGTTGATTATTCCTGTTTCTTGCTAATCAGTAAGTAGCTATTTTAATTTTCAGAACTATTTTCCTCATATATCAGTAAGCAATGGCATAAAATGCATGACTGGCAAGCATCAAAATACATGAATTTAGCCTGAAGCAGAAATCACAAGCACTTTGAGAAGTTTTTAAATTATCAATATTTTCTCCTATTTTGCCTGTGTGTTTTTTTTTTAAGTTAACTGCATAGTTCTATATAGTGTGGTATATTAATGAGTTATAACACTGTGAGCATTATTAAAAACAATGCATCTCTTTTTTTATGTAGTAATATTAGATTTGTGTATCAAATATTCGGTGACTGGAATGGAGCATATAATAAGCTTCAGTAAATATGTATAGTTACAGAGAACTTTAAATTCTATCTTAATTACCTATTTGTCTTCTAAGTATGTTTTTAAATGCATAACTGTACAGAACTGGTGTTACATATATTTATGTATATTTACAAATTTCTTTAAAACATTTTAATCAGATTAGATTAGAAACTTTCTTTTTCCATAATTCATTTTTTGTCTTTTGTTTCCTTAATCTTTTTATTTCCTCGGTTTCTTCTTGTTTCTCATAATCATTTTCTGCTTTCTATTCCTAAAATATGAGCAATAATAAGGAAAGACATTTGCTAAGCTTTGAGCATGGCATCGTGAAGCAGGTCTGGTTTAGCTTTCAGTCAGTCTGATCTTCTCTAGGAAAGGATTGCCTCCCTAAGGCTAAGACAAAGACATCCCTGAGAAACTCATCTGCATCATGTGTGATAAACATGGATAGATGACAGGAAGATTCTGTTCAGAGACTTTTAAATTAGAATTAGGTCTTACCTGGAATCCAGTATAAAACATGAACATAATATCATCTTAGGGTACTGGTTTGAGTTGGGTTTGAGTTGAGTCAATTCTTTGGTTGAGTTTTGATTTTTGGGAGATTTGTTCTTGCATTAGAAGTCACAATGATGCTCCCTTCATTAATAATAGTTCCTATATGCCTCATTTACCACATTTTAAAACGAGATTCAAAAGTCTTTTTGGGAGGGGATATTAAACACTGAACAAAGCCTCTTGGCTCCACTGCACCTTACGACAATTAAAGAACCTTCCCGGGGAAAGCCAGGATGTAGCTTATCTGGAGATGATGAAAAGTAAGCCTGTCTACTTTTGAATATAATGGGGGCAGAATAACTAACAGAATTGAGACACCTGCCTAAGACAGACTTATACTACTACATGGTTCAGAAACCACAGAAGAAAAAATCCAACTGGAAGGTTCTGTTCAATTTATGGCCTGAGCAATTATTTTATGATGCTGGAAAATGCATTTATTTTCTTCGTCCTCTCATCTGTAAAATGGTTAGCGTTGGGTTAATTTAAGCAATATGTGTCAATTACTGGAAGAATCTTGGCCAAAAAGCATCGTAAAAAGGCCGTGTATTAATGCAATAGTGGTCTTTATGATATAGTTTTTGTACAACTATGTCTCAAATAAAATATCACATTGTTATTTGTAACCTGCAAGGACTCATATAATGTAGATTAATTTAAAATGAAATCCCTCCACCAGTTCATTTTAGACACAGTAATGAATGCTGAAGGTTAAAAGAGGGCAAGTCAGAACAGTGTTCAGAAAGAAGTGTTTTTCAATATATTTTTAACATATTCTTCTTAGCTAGACACCAGCTCTTTATTTTATCACAATAAAGTAGTGAGGAAAACACCTTCATATGAGATCAGTTAGAGGAATTAGTAAAACCTGGAATCATGAGATACTTCCAATTCCATAAATGGAGCAGGAGATAAGATGCAGTAATGGTTAATTTCCATTGTGGTAAAAGAAGGCATAATTTTCTATACTTTTAGTTCTGTATTATCCACATGGGAGCTGTTATTATCTGCATAATGTACTGAGGCATCTGTAATTAGGCTTACTTTTCATATTAGTCTCTCTTGGTTTAAAGTCACTTTCACTTAACTTGATAAAATTGAATTAGTGGTCATTCCTAGGCCACTGTAAGTTTTGTACTGATGATATTTAGCTAACTATTGTTGCTGTATTCTGTGCTTACATGCTGTAGCTTTGCATGCAGTTTTGTAGAACATGATATGGCATAAGGGCTGAGGTCTGGAGGAGCCATCCCAGCTTTGTGAAAAGTCTGTATTCCCTTTCAAGCAGTTCTTCCAATGTAGCTAGTATATAAAGTAGGGCTTAAATTCATTTAGCTACTGGATATTTCCCCGTGGAGCCACCTTGCCTTTATTTTTTATTCCATAGCTTCCAGAACTGTACTATGGGGTATATTAAACATTAAAGTATTGATTAAAAAAAAAAAAAAAGGAATCAATATTGGTCCTTGATGGTAATGAGACTGTCAGACTTGCAGTCCCAAGAGCCAGCACTGCAGTTTTCATCCTAGGGAAGGATGAATTTAGACATTACATCTCTCGAAGGTGGCTACTGCCTTTCACACATATTTTATAATGTAAAAATTAATTAGGCCACTTCAGTAGCCATTCCTGTAGTGTTAGTAATGAATGGTAGAAAAAATCAAAAGAGATATTAAAACCTATCAAAAGCAGCTACTGAAGTTACTTAAGCAGTGGGATTATCCCATCAAAAAACAGAGATGCCAAGGAACCTCAATTATCGTAATTACTTGGTCTGGATTATTTTGCAGATTTAATGCTCTTTTTTTTTTTTTCTTACAATACAAAATGCAAATTGTATAACACATGGAAATCAGTACTGAACTTTCTAAGCTCTTCTTTAGGTAAACCTTTGAAACTGGATCGCTCTTTCTGTTCTTTTATTCTGCCCCTCCCTGAAAAAGCCAATAATTCATTTGCCATTATAGATTTGACAGAAAAGAACAGATATATCAAAGAACAATTATAGGATGCCATTGCAATCCATAAAGAATAAAAGTCAATTTTAATTTGTCTAATTTGTCTATAGGTATAGTTATTGAATAATACACAGGTGCTGGGGCTTTCTCAACAACAGAGCAGAGGTGGTACTGGAAAAATTAATCACTGTTCAGTGTAAAACTGTCTGACCTGCATAATTATGAAGAAGCAAAAACAACAACTCACCAAAATAGACATGAAAATGTTTACAGTGAAGGAGGTGAAAGACTATCTGACAGTCTGAGTGTGACTTCTTTTTTCTTTTTTTTTCCTTATAGGAAGAAATAATAAATTAAATAAGTCAAATGTCAAACAGTTCTGTCTTCACAATAAGGAAGACAACTTTAAGATAACAGGCAAAGAAAACAGACAATATGCATTTATGCCATAAGCTGAAGAAAAGCTCATAAATCTCCTACAAACTATGTTTTAGCCAGATCCGTGTGCTATATCAAAAACCTCAGTTTGAATTACAGGATTATTATGCTTCTATTTCAGGATATTATTATTGGATTTTGTTCTTAAGGTTCGATTCCATCAGCTCTGCTCCTCCTCAAGCAACCGGAATTCCAGAATGAATGTGGAATAGGACTGCTAAGATTACGCTGTTGGTGAGAACAGTTGAATCATCCTTCAAGGGATGGTTGATAGGAGCAGTAAGAAGAAAGGACACATCCCACTGGAAATAGCAATAAAAGACGCTCCATCCTCTTTCTCAGGATGAGATTTAATAATAAAAAGGTGGAAAATATATGAAGCAAAAGGGGAGGAAAGGCAGAATCTAAAACAGGGGACTGAGCACTTTCACAAAAGGCAAAACAGAGTTTTATTTTCTGTGTTAAAACAGAGAAAACCTTCCCCTTTACAGGAGAAAAGCAGAATACAGCCCACAACATGAACTCTGTGGGTAAATACCTTTTATATCTTTTGGTAGCTACATAGAGGATGATATTTACCAAGTTTTGGAATTTGTAGTCAGCTCCTGTCGTAGAAAACCCAATCCTGTGCATTCACGAAAAACATCTGGTTGTAAGGCAGCTACGCTCTTTATGCAGCTTTCTGCACATCTCCTAACACTGCTTCTAACTAAAGTGCATAATAGTGATTATCTTTGCTGTTTTTTCAAAGCAGACTTATTCAGTAAAGTTTATTTTTGCTGTGATCATCAGCAAGCTATTTATTTAGTTTTTTTAAATGTTTCACATTGATCTAAAAGGTAAGGTGAGCAACACAGAGGATCAGACTGTCCTGGTATCGACTTTGACATATGGAATAATATCATTCATTACAAACCATGGGATGTTAAAATGTTCCTTTGTTTGAAACCGGAAAGCTGTAGCATTCAGTACAACCTTTCCAATGACATATGATTCAACACAGATATTAGGGCAGATTTAGAGGTAGTAAATCACTAACTATTCTAATACTTACTCGAGTGCTTGGATACCACATACTTTCTTTCAAATAGTAAAAATTAGAGGCTCATTTATCTCTGCAAATAGCCATTTTCATTAAGAGATACTTCTGCAGACCAGAATAGGCTTCAATAGCTATAAAATTTACCAGCAATGCACAGCTCACAAAACTTAATTTTGTGACTAAGGCTCACAGAGAATAAGCTGTCTCACTAAATATCCGTAAAGCATTATTCCATACAGACGTATTGCTTCCCAATCTGCTACCTGATGTTTTCTTTAGTTTGGCAATGTAGAAATTCATTACCAAATAAATCAAAATTGAAAATTATACCCTGTGTTAGAAGCATTCTGCTTGATAAATAGTGTTTAAATTTTACTTACTCATTAAAGTGCAATATTTAAGAAAACAGTTCTCAAATGATCTGGGATGGTGATCACAGCTGTTTGTGTAATTTCAGCCCCTAAAGAATTTAGAACCATCCATCACCTACATTTGCTTTTTAAAAGCATTTCAACAGATAGCCAGGTTCAAGAGCTGTACTAATATCTCAACCTGGTAGATACTTATCTTGCTTCTAAAAGCCTCCCTGCAAATTATTTTCTTCCACTAAGGTTTTGAATAATACTATATTCTCACATAAAAAGGTGTCACTCATCTAAACGAGAAAGAAACCACTAAACTAGCAAAAATAAACCAAATTAAATCTGTCAGTCAACCATTTTAGTTTAATAGGCTTGTCTTTGTTTCCTGACATTGAATCCATCTTCAGTAACATGTTGATCAGATTTATACAGCTGTTTTCTGAAGAAAATTATGTGACTGTGATCCTACAAAGTGCTGCCAGTTCCACTGTGGAAGTGGAAGGCGTATTGAAGGACACATTGACAGCAGAGTGTAGAAATCAGTTTTGCTGGATTGCCACAAATACATGCAAATGAAAAAACTGAGTCCTTCTATTTATTCTTGCTTTTTATTCTTTCTGTGCACCTTCTGTAATTTGAATTTATTCTCTCTGAATTTCCATATTTTGGTGAGGGCCTTTTGTGGGTAGGTGAAACTTTTAAAGATCTGGAATATTATAAGAAATCTTGTGGACATGGGTCACTAAGCAAAGGACTCATGGCAGTGGAAAGCTTTACAATAAATACATTTTCTGTGTAGTTTGCAATGTAATTATATGGATTTTTCATATATCTCTTCCCTCTCCTCTTCATCCACATTTTTCTTTTCTTTACTCTTTTTGAATGTCATTTCTGTCTCAGTGCGATGAGGTTGCTTCCTGACTTTGAGTAAATCTTTTTCATGTTTCACATCAAGAGAAAGGCAGATACAGCTGTTAGTGTTACTGTTACCTCTCTACTGGGACACCTGCATAAGCACATATGAGGTCTCAAGTATATGTGCATTAATTCCTGTACTTGTATTTGAATTCCAGCTGGCAGGACAAACTAAGGGGAAAACTGTAGAAAAAAACAGCAGTATCATAATATCACTCTATTCACTATCAGAGCATATCACTCCAAGTTTGCCATGGTTACCGTACAGAAGATCATCCTCACAAAGTCTGTCAAATAGACCTGGTGACATGTATATGTACATACTGGCAACTTTCTGCATGGCTTTACAATGTTAGCATGAGCTAGTATGACTTTCACGGACCAAGCTGGTGCACAAATAAAATATGCAAGGCTAGGCCCTGTGCAGCACAGCCTAGTCCCTTCATTACACTGCTGGCCTTATAAAGATCTGCAATACAACTGACCATAAAGATGATGGACACCTCTATATACGTACTATCCTACAAAAGCAAAGGACCTTTTAAAACACAGATCTCATATCATGTTGTTAGGGCCTGACATTTCCTTTGATGTACTGTGGCTGCTGACTTTTCCCTAATCAGGATAGCTGCAGTGTCTTGGTAAATATCAATCAGGTTCTCACAGGCTGCACATAATATTTGTCTGGAGGATTGGCAGCCCAGCATGTTGTCAAGGTGCCGCATACATGTGGAAAACTCAAAATCCATTCAGCAGCTAATATATTTACCATGTTGTAAGTCATACCTAAAGACAGAGACATTTTACAGGAGATTATTAAACACGGGGAGAAAAAATATGTTTCCCCTGCATGGAAAAGGTATTCTTCCTAAGCTTTGAAAGAGCCATAAAAGTAGAACTTTTGGGAGAAGGTGGGGGGAATATTGTTACTCAGCAGCATGGAGGTTTTCTTTGACTTGCTTATTTTTTGTTTTCTTACCTACAAAGATCTGTGAAGTCAGTTCATTCTCTGTGGGACTTCCCCTCCTCTGTGGTTGCACATTACTCATTTGATTTAATTTAGTGTGATGTCTGACATGAAACAAATATTTAATACGATGAATAAAACATTGCTTTGAGAGAGAAAAAAAAAATGTAGGACACCATTCAAACATGAGCTTTCTTCCAGAACAACTGCCCTTAGGAAACACAGCGCAGTTTAAGCAGTTTTAAATTTGTAGATAGGAGCAGGTACTTGTTCTAAAACTTGCCTATTTTTTTGTTTTGTTTTGTTTTGTTTTTTTGGAATCTGCTTTACTACAAAGCATAATAAAATCTCATCAATGGCAATTAGCGAGATACAATAATTGTCCTCATTTTCAAAATGGTAATCTGTCTCTTTAAAATATGAAAAAAACTTAATAATTAAGGAAGCAATTTATTTTGTCTTCAAGAGCTAGCATTTAACCTATTTGAATTTAACTTAATCCATTTATGCCAATTTATTTTTTGCCCAGAATAATTATTTAATGGAAATTTTTTCAAAGAATCAATGTCTTTTAATTAGCATCAGTACTCAGACTTACACTGACATGATTTTATTTAGCTTTGCAATTTGCCATTTTTTCTTTTGCAATTAAAAACTATATATATTTTATCTCTGTTAAGCCACAAATTTTAAAACTGTCTGCCTGTCATTTATACAACAAACAAGATTCATTTCATTTCTAGGTAATTACTCTGTGCTTTGGGAAACCAAACCTGAAGGCAAAAAGAATTTTAGAACCTTTAGCGGAGCAATAATCATCGGGAAAGGCAAGGCCTGCAACGTTGCCGTCTAATAAAATTTGGAATTTTGTTAAAGAAGACCTGATGTTTTCCCCCTTGAGTTACAGATCTATTAACAAATCTCAAGTCAATAACTCTACCTCTGCCTGTAACTCCTTCCTGCCTTATCTGCAAATGTTCTCATAGCTCTTTCTGAGCAGTCTGAGTCAAGCTGAGTCACACCAGAGCTTATAGGAAGGGCAAGATCATAATGAAAAAGTATTTTTATCTTAAAACTTAAAAAGAATGGGAAACATTTTCTACTGACAGTCACAAATCTAGTAGATGCATTTGGTAACAGTAAGTCTGGAAGCAGAAGAATTTAATACATTCCAAGTCAAACAGAAAATTAACAAACATTTGGTCTAGAGCTACTTGAAAACTGCTGTCACTGACGGTCTCCTCCAATTTCTAGCTAACAAAAGAATTTAAGTTCTTCTGAAACCTCTTCGAGCATATTTTGATGGAATGAGTTCACATTCCCCCTAGCATTTCAGAAGCCAAGCAGAAAAGACTGTTCTGACTTAAT
This sequence comes from Tinamus guttatus, assembly GCF_059628265.1. Classification (NCBI taxonomy): domain Eukaryota; kingdom Metazoa; phylum Chordata; class Aves; order Tinamiformes; family Tinamidae; genus Tinamus; species Tinamus guttatus. The sequence continues at coordinate 291,014 of NW_028288734.1, read as the reverse complement.
ATACCATCTACTGAAACACTTATTCAAAAATGTTTTTATAATCCTAAAAATCTGATCCTGGATCAATGGGATTATGATTTTTATGCCCAAAAACTGCTATGCCAAATCAATGGTTTAAACAACATATTTGAGTGACAACTTAATTCAATATCACCATGGTACAAACCAGCAATGCAGAAGAATCCCTGCTCTTCTTCAAAAATATATGGAGTTGCAAAATTGGTATTAGAATTACCTGTAACCAGGAAATAAGCAGATGGTAGCATTTTTGTTTGTTTGTTTGTTTTTGTTTTTCTCACATTTCCTGAATTGTTTATTTTGTAATGTGAAGATGTACTGCTTTGACATCTCGTACCTGGCCAAATCAGTGGAAAGTTACATCATTCCTGATGAGTATGATCATATTAATTCTCTTGGAAAGCAAATGGGATTATATGTGAGAAAATAAAAAAGGGAGAGGTACAACTGTATCCTGTGCATTCAAAGATAAGACAGATTGTCTAGGCTAGTGACAACTGAGAGGAATACTGTTGATATGTCAGCCTACCAATATCACACTGATAAACAAAAATGCTCAGAAAAATTCCACAAATCCATGAGAAAACACACTTTTTTTTTTAAGGCTTCTCAGGTTTATAGGCTAACCTGACCACGGATAAGGGCCTGGATCTTGAGTAAAATAGGGGAGACAGGAGGGAAGAGCAAAGGAGAACCTTTCCAGCTGGACTTGCTCTTCTGTTGCTGAGCAAATATGTAGGGGATCAAGAGAGAAAGTCCTTGACTACCTGCTCCCCCTGTTAATCTCCTTATCTGCTGCACCACCTGTCTACCCTGTTTTTCCCTCCAGCTGGCTATGGGAATAAATATATTATTATTTTGCTAGCCCAATAATCTAGATGCTGTTGAAATTATATCTATTGAGAGTCTCTATTTAAAGGAATACATTTGCTTAATGCAAGAATCCTTTTTACCTCCTACATTAAAACTTACTCTGTTCTGTTTTTAAGCTTTGCCTGAATTATACTGTTGTATAGCCAGTGTGACTGATATGACAGGCAGATACCTGTTTCCAAAGCACATCGCCAAAATCAGCCAGACAAACTGTTTAGAGCGTGTCACAGACTAAGGGTGTCTAACAACACACCTGCAAGCAAATGAGGAATTGCCCACCATCTAAAACTCATTCTTCCACACCGTTTGTAGAAATCAAGAATGGATATGAATGAATCACCAGCTAAAACTCTCAATTCATCCTGTATGTTTTATTTACACTGACTGTGCATCCAGTCATTTTTTTCAGATATATTATATTATGGCATAATTAATGGTGTTGTGATACGGCCATAACATACTGATACCTTTAATTTTGTGCTGCAGGAACTCACAAAACTCCACTGTGTTACTCATATTATGTCTGTTGTTCTTGTTAATGAAACACACCCTTCATCCTTTTAACATCTTGCTGGGTGAAAGCTCTTATTAGTTTTTAATACAGAATCATCTTAAACTGTCATCAAGGACAGCAGCAGAACCACAGCCGGTTGACTATTTTGACATTTTATAATGCTTCTGCTTCCACACATATAGAGTGAACTATCAAATATGCTTCCAGAACTTTTGATACATGACCTGGCATCACGTATTTTCTACTGAAATAAATAACTACTCCATGGATTTTTTAGTTGTTGAAGTCATGCATGGCTGTGGGATCTCTAGATGTGAAGTGGCAGCAAATAGTGGAAGGTTAAGAAACTGTGTAAGTATATTAGCTTTCATTATTAATGTGAGGGATGATAAGTAAAGGGCATTTCTTAGTTTTGTTCTACTCTTTCTGAAACGAGTCACTCAATTTCCATTTTTTAAAAATCAAACTGGTGCACGGGGTAATAAATGTAGCTACATGGAAGAGAAATATTGGAAATGGTCACAGATGATGCCTTACAACCTTGAAATACAGCGTTTTAGACATGAAGGATATAAGCCAAAATTGAAATTTATTTTTCTGAACTGGAGCATTACAAGTAGATCTCCTCAGATGAACTACTGGGCAAGAAAAAGTTATGGATATATGTGTTGATTGGACTGCATTTCCCAAATAGGTATACTGTAACTGCCAGTGTTTCAAACTAAAATTGGTCTTTGGAAAGGATTTAGCTAGGTTTCAGTTATAGTCCTTCTTTAATAGGTATGTGGTATAATGCTGTAAATTTGTCCTTTCTTATCCCCTGTTATTCATTCTTTCTAACGCCAGGAACACTAATAGAACTATCAGCGTTCCACCGATTAATTATAATGGCTTGTAATTTACATGAAACTCAGTTTCACATGAGCTGGGGAAGAGAATTCTTTTATGTCTCATAAGTTTGATCATTGAGAAGAGTATTATCTTTAAGCATTTCTTTATGGTTCCCTCACTGAGCAAAATGTGAACACTGATAGAAATTAAGAAAATAGTTGACTGGTTGAATGAATGAATGTAGTTAGCCAGTCTTAGCAAGTGGTGTATTTTTCACTTCTGTTAGGGCTGCATTCTCATTTTTAAAGACATTTTTAAGGGGACAGTCATTTAAATACATCAGTGTTCTTGGCTGTAGAGATTTTAGTGTATAGTTTTCAATAGCTACAACACATGCAGACTCAAGTTTTGCCAATGTGATGTTAGGACTGTATCTCTGTTATATAGATCTATATATCATCTATTTTTTTTGTAATGTGCATAACTGATAATGTCAGCACGGTAGAAATATAATACTTTACAAGCTAATAGTCCACTTAAGTGTGTTAAGTGTGTCCACTTGTGGCAGCTGCACAAGAAGGGATGTCAATAATGAAAGCTGAAATTCTTTCATCATTTATGTATTACTGTTTTGGGAAAGATCCGGGATAGTTGCTCTGGATTTCAAAGGCCTAAAGGCCATCTCTCCTAACTATGCAACACTGCAAGACCCAGAAAGATGGCCCTCTGAAACGTAATGAATCATGTTATTGAAATGTAACGTGTCCTTCGTGCTTCACCAGATATCATGGAGATTAATTAGTTAATAACTGTTGGGAATTATTATGTGAGAGTTCAGACTACCAAAGGTAAAAATAAGTGCATTGAACTGTGCTGTACAATCATTCCAAGTTGACTTTGCTTATATGGCTTGTTTACTACACTGAATAAATATAAGCATATTTCTGTACCAAGATTTTATATTCAGTCTTTTAGTGGAGACTGGAAATGATACAATAAAGAGTCTCAGTCTAAAATACACCTATGGAGACAAACTTTAGCAGGGGATTGACAACAGCTGCCTGTTATGCTGAAATACTACTTGTTTTTTAAGAAACTTTTCACACTTTATCTTGAAAAGCCTTGTCAGTGTATGAAATCATGATCGTTCATTTTCATTCTCCCCTGTTTTAGATTGAATGTCCTGCATTATATTGCTCTATTTTGCTGAAATATGTTTCAGTAACGCTGTCTGACTTTTATTCCCTAAGGACTTTCACAAAAATGACATGAGACTTGTAGGCCAGGCTTGCAGGAAAATTTAAAATTAGTAACCCCTTCTGCTCATTCTTAGGATAGCTGAAGTTAATAAGGGAAGGCTGTTTTAACAGTTTTCTGGGGAAGAAAATGGTATTTTTGTACATAACTCTTTTTTTGCATAATTATGTAGATCTAATGTTGGATAGTACCTGGAGTCTTTTAAAGTAATAGCAACATTTGCTTGCATAAAATAACCCTTTAAGAACTCAAAATGAGACCTACAAGGTCTTATAAAAGAAACAAAAAATCAAAAACACCACCACCACCACCACCAAAAACTCTTTCTTCATCTCCTTGTTTAAGAGATGACAGAAATCACTTGATCATTAAAACTGTTACTTTAAGCCCATAAGCTTGTTTGCTTCTCTCAACCAAGTCTTCTTGGAGAAGTCTTCAAAACTGCTCTCTTCATGTAACTGGAGGGATATTATGCTTCAAAGTGTGAGTATGCATTTTGAAAAGTAAGCTATTTTTATATCATATTTTAAATTACATATAAACCATGCATTATTTTATGAAACTCTAATAATGATTGCACATATATATCATGTATTAAACTGTCCTCAAGCTATAATTTATCATTTGCTTTTTCTTTACATTCACTCTTCTACTTTATGAACTATCCAAAGACAACATAGTTCAGTAAGCTGATTGAATAGCTCAAAAAATACAAATTTCCATATGTCTTTTGTAAAGATACATTTGTAAAATAAGACTTGTAATACTTCTTTCAGCAAGGTTCTGGATCAGAACCTTAAGCTTAAAATTATGATGTTGATATCATTTTTGTGTAGAAATTTCCTATTGTACTATAGTCAGCAGTCAATGATTTTTCAGTTAAATATGGTTTTTGCTAAGCTATTGATTATCTTGTCATCCGTATAGAATACCTCAATATACCGAAATTTTCACATTCAATGTAGGGGTGCAAAGTGATTATCATAACTTACTGAATCAAGATTTTCATGTCCTTGGTCTTACTGTTAAAATTCTGGCCTGACAATTTATGCCTAAGAAATTGACCTTAATTACATGATTCACAGTGCACATCATTGATAAAAAAAGGATATCAGCTGCATCTTTTAAGGCCAATATGGTACTCCTTCTCCAAAATCAAAATCTTTCTACTTCCTTCTCCGCTGACACCATATTTACCAGCTCATCCGTTGTGGTTTAATGGCTTTCCTCTACATCTGCTATCAGAGATTCTCAAACTGATCTGAAGAGCAGTAGGTGGCTGTCCATGAAGACCGCTTGGTCTCATGGCAGTGACTTTCAGAAGGAGAAACAGCCTAATCATATTCTGGAGCAAAACAGGAGCTGTCACGGCCTTTTCCCACATTGCATTCACTAGGCATTGGAGACTCACTGTACAGTTATGCTGCAGAGACAAAACCAAGCTGGCTCTGTTTGCTAACACCAGCATCAAATCCACTGGGATGATACACATCAGCCGGCGTGCACAGCACCAGCCAGGAAAGTCCAAAGGAGACGCAAGGCTTACGAGGCCGTTGCCCAAACGCTCTCTTATTACTTCCAGATTGAAACTGCTTGTTTCTGTGGTGTTGCATTTGGTTTATCTGCACATCAGCATCCACATCTCTCTGTGGCTGTCACTTCTATTTATTAGGTCAAAACACTGGCAATAATCAGCCTGGCTGGTCAAATATGTCTAGCATAGAATATTTAAAATAGCATGCTAAGTAAGAAATATTACTTAGTTCATTACTTAGTAACAGTAACTACAATTACAAAAGTTATGCCTTCCCAGCTAATTGTCATGAAGGGATAATTCCTTACTGAAAACATGCACTTCAAAATGGAATAACATGGAAATTGCTAAAATCTGAAATAACTATAGGAAGTTGTTTTATTCCTGCTGGTATAGAAACAAGGGAGTAATTGAAAGCAGACACAAGTATGCTTCCTCTCTCTCATCTTTTATGTAAACACCTCCAAATCAGCAGAACTGAAATGCTGTGTGACTGTAAGACAGGATAAGGAAATAGAATGAGAGAAACCTAAGAAAATGACTAATTTTTATCCATATTGAGGACATCTCACATGTGAAATACACATTCTCTACTAAAAAAGTGAACATCTTTGAGTCCTTATTGGAAAGCGGAAATAATTAATAGGAAGAGACGGGATTTATGATTTATCACTAAGTGCAATCTAAATCAGAAGGGAATACGCTTCTCCTGAAAGAACTGGGGAAGTGGCAGAAGCAATCACAGAGGAAATTACACTGATGACTTCAAAACTGGGAATATGAGAGAGCTGGAATTTCCAAAATATAATCTTCCCTGAGCTTGCACCCTTTCAATAAAATTCAAACTAGACCATACTATATCTTCGTATATTTCTGCTTCAAGTCGCCAAGTCAGTTTGGCAAGTTGATCTTTACTTTGCATTAAATATTTCATTTGTCATCCTGAATGTGATGTTCCTTCCTATTTTCCCCATATATTTAGTTGTTCAAGATCTTCTCCAAAAAAGAAAGAAAGAAAGAAAAAAAGACAGATCTATTGGAGTACCTAGAATACATGAAAGGAGTTATTTTTGATATACAGGTTAATTTCTGGGATCTGCCTGATGTGCAGGATGAAAAATATCAAGTTTGAAAACAAGCAGCTACACAGGTCAGCTGCATGGTAAGGCATTTTTTGTGCGTACTAGTGTCCATTCAAATATTACCCACTCTTTCTGAAAATGTGTGTGTCAGTGTCACAGAATCCTTGCAAAGCCCAGAGGCAAATCATCTCCAGAAGCAGTGATAGAGCAGCTCAAAGACCTTCTCTACACTTCCTGCATGTCCCAGAGTTGAACCTCTGCCCATCACGCCTCCTGCATTTCACAGCTGTGAAACAGTGCTTCTCCTCACTGCGGCAAGGACTAGCAAGATGAGACTTCTCCTCTAGTCATTGGAACAGAATAGGATAAACCCTGTAGTTAGAGCTGCCTCAAAGAAAGAACAGTGGCAGTCGCAGATCGCGTCGGTCCAAGTTCAGAGCTCTTTGAAGCAGTCACAGTGCAGGAAAGGCAGATCCAGCTGTCACAATTTACCCGGATTCCCAGTAGTAACAGTAAAATTCTGTTGCCACATATATGGAAAAAAAAATGAAAAAGAAAAACCTTCAGAATGGGCTTCCTGCAGAATTACACTGCAGACCCTTATTTGGAAATAATTCAAAAACAGAAATGAGCAGTAGCAGCTACTAGTTTTCTCAGTATTAGTAGGTCATTGGTGGACTCTTTATGTTATTCAGTTACTTACAAATGATCTGAGGAAGGGCTATAACCATGAAGTGAAAAAACACTCCCACTGCTGAATTATTCAGCATAGTCAAGATCTGGCTGAGAAAAATTACAGGATGATCTTGTGATACTGAGAGAAAAAATGGCAGGTAAAATCCAATGTAGATAAATGCAAAGCAATACTCATCGAAAAAGAAATTAGGATTTCTAATTATATAGACTCTGTGATGAGCTCTGTGAATGACTTTCAGGATTATAAAACATCATTTCATTGCTCAGAAGCAAATGCCTGGAAAATTAACACAATGTTAGAAATTATTAGGAAAGAAATAGAGAACAAAACAGAAAACAAGCCATTACATAAATTCATCCTAAATAGTCTGTGCCATGTGAACCCCTCAATCTCTAGAAGAATACGGAAATACTAAAAAGTACGCATGACAAGATATGGCTTCTGTATAAGGAGCAGAGCTCCTAGAATAAAGCTGTCAGAAAGTGACCCAAATCAGAAGTGACATGGAGAGGGTGAACAGGAGGTAACAGTTCACTATCCCTTCAGACACAAAAAGTAGGGGAGCAGCAATCAAAGCAATTAGTCAGCAGCAAAACAAATAAAATAAGACGCTTCTTTCCAAAAAAAAAAAAAAAGTATAATATTAATGTTACATATCTCCTGGGGTTCAAAAATGGATTACATCAACCCATGGAAGAAAAATCCATCAAAAGCTATGAAATACGGAAATAAAAGCTCTCTATCTCAAAAAAAGATTATGAGTTAAATCACTGGAGCAAGGGAAATTATTCCAGGGAATAAGCACTGTGCGCTTGCTCTGGTTTAAAACTCTTCCAAGAATCCTTTACTGCTCGTGGTTGGGAAGGGGGTGCTGCATAGATGGATCTTTTGTGGGATGTCCTTTGGAGGCTGGGCCTATGGTCCCCTTTACATTTTATCAGCACCCACTACAAGCTGGCCATTCCTGAAGTAAGAATGGTTGTCAAGACTTCCTCTTCCACTGCCTAGCTAAACTGGGCCTGACGCTTTTCCTTCCCTCTTTTCCTACAGCACATAGAAAGGGTTAATGAAACTGGACCTGCTGGCTGAAGCTTTAGCTTGGGCGGCAGTGAGCAAGTCTCACTCCGTACGGGTGTTTGCAGAGGAAAGGCACTGACAGCATCACCTTTCAGCTAAGACAGACGCTTGACTCGGTAAACATTTCTCCCTGCCTCTGCTGATCATTTAAGACAGCAAAGACTCTTGTGGAGGATCACAATAGAGGCACACTGACTTAGTCCTAGCTGGCCACTGACCGTGGTTGTTAAGTACTATCATCTCCTAGGCAATATTATTTAGTATCAGGGCACACTTCAAGAGAGATGACAACGGAAACTTCTCTTAGCATAATTTTATTTCATCCTATGTCGTATTTCATCCTACAGAAGTCCATTAAAGCTGTTTTTCCAATATACTTTCACACGGATTCATGACACAAACAGCACCATTAGAAGGGCTTTTGAAGAGAGGTAATAGCTGACAGGACTGTCTATTTACCAAACCTTCTACCAAAGCGTAATTTTAAGACCTAAAAAGAAAGCCAGATTCTCTGTGGGCAGCACTATTTTTTGAGGAAACTGAAATAACTTAGTCTCATAGCGCTTGGCTCTGCTTATGCCAGTTCTTTCTTTTTTCAGCTGCATGATTTCCAGCAGACCCTGGGACAGCTGAACGACTGACAGCTGCATGAGATGACACTATAATCGGCATTTACAGTACAAAAGTGTCCAGCATCTGCAGACTCTTGGCACTTTAAAAAATACCTTAGTTAGGGATGGCTACATTATCGCTGAAATCAAAGAGCCAAAATCAAAGAGATCAGATTTCCAATGTTAGAAGTCTTAGTGGCAGAGAACTACAAGCATATGTTGAAAAAATATGTGTAAATAAAAGAAAGTACAAACAGGAAGATAATCCTCTGAATGGCATGAACCTCACTATCTAATTGTCTAGTAATAGCTAATGTAGGCATCATTTCTAAATGATATGCATGATAGTTAATCCAAAAGTGACCATATGAAGAACACATTTAATTAAAAAAAATGTTTATTTACAAAGCTGTTAGACTATACTCATTGGTATTTTCTTTTACCAATAGTTTATCATTAGACATTTTAATCTCCTTTGCATTTAGTTCTTAATAGGATAAACAGCCATAAAGTTACACACTATCACTTCTTCAAACTATACAAATTAAAACTAGTGCCATATTTCAATTAAAATACAAAAATGGTAATATTTTTGAACTTTATGCTTAAATAATGAGGATCATTACAGAATAATTTACCCTAGCCTGATGAAACCTTATTTTTCTTTCATTGTATGGTGTGAACTTGGACATGGACATATTTTCTGTTCATTTCTGATAGTAGAAACAGCTATTTTTTTAAGTATTTCATATTACGTATTCATATTGTTCCAAATACTCATAAAAATCTTTCAACACTTATTGAGTAACCATCTTTTTGTAAGCTGTAGAATTGCTTGAATTTCTCTCAGGATTTGCAATTGGTAGTTAGGTGAGGAAGATGGGATACTGTACTGAAATAACTGAGGAGAGTGATAATTTTGGAAAACTTCTTACAAACTTGTAGAAATTTTTGATTTAGCTGGAAAATGAACCTTTACAAATATTTTATTTTATACATAAAAAATCAAACAAAATAGTTTCAAGATCAAAGAAATAATTTTCTTAAACAATTACTAGTTTTAAAAGAGCTAGTATTAAGCATGGTCTGATAAGAACATTTCTTTTTCCCTTAAGGGAAAAAGCCTTCATTTTACCTCTGTTTGTACAAATGAGGTGTGAAAATTGGTTTGGGTTTACTAAAGTACCAGTAAGCTGCACCCACAACATTTCTGGGCTATTTACTGTAAAAAGCAAGATTCCCTTTGCAATTAGCGCTTGGATCTCAGTGAAATAGCTAATGTCAGGACCGAAGGTGTTGGCTGCTAAATTCAGATTTCTCCTGAATAACCATTAAAGACGGAGAGATTTGCTGCAATTTTCAGTTCGAACTTCTGACAGGAGCAAAGTGCAGTAAGCCACAGTATTCTGGCATATGTCCACTTTGCTGCCAGTTTTATGGATGATCTGCAATAGTAAAATAAAACTGCAGTGGTGACTACTAGAACTCTGCCCTGAGCTATTTAAAGAGCCAGAAAGGTCTTCATTGACTAAGACCTACTGTTTGGAGTGACATCATTTGCATTTTTGGTTTAGAAAGAATCACACAGGAAACAGACTGAGATTTTACTTCTGATTAAAGCTCTCTTCTTCCTCACCTAGGAGTTTTGACAGCAAACATACAATCTCTTTTGCTTTAGAGAGTTTTTAATCAAGTTCAGGGTAATTTCTAATAAAGTTCAGGTTTATTTTTACTCAGCAAAGTTTCTGCTTTATTTCTCTGGGCCAAGGAGAAAAATTCTTTCATTTCATAAGAAATGACTTGCGGTCTTGTAAGATTTTCCAGGGAAGAGTGAAAGCATAGATAATCCACCATAAATCTTGTGTCTCTGGAAGAAATTGCTATTTCTACACAGTGATAGTGATGGCTACAGGAGGAATTGCAAGACCATTTACATCTACTCTTAGTGTGTTCCTTTGGTGCTGGCAAAGGAGAAGGCTTTAGAAGATGCTCTTCTGTGGTTTCTCTCCTACTGCTCTTCAGAGCTACTGTTATCTTCTCAAAGATGATGGAGCTGGGAGCAGAGACCAGTGGAGGACTCCTCATGTCAGAACTGGTACAGAACCTTAAGAGGAGATCTACAGAGTGAAACAGGTGATGACAAGGATCCACTGTGCAGAGAATTCGGCATCAAATCAGCTGCAGCTGATGCCATGGGATGAACACTTGTGCTAGCAATAGGGAACAGCTCTAGTTGTGCATCTTCTAGCTTGGTTGATGCTACTGAATCCAGCTTGGGGACTCAAGAGTCCCCCACTGCAAGGCAAATCTAAACCCAGGAAAGGGAGATAGGGAGATTAGCTCAAAAAGCAACTAGCCTCTACGAAGCACAGCACTAACACAGAGGCCTCTACACAGTACCATTAAAGATGGTTTAACAGCTCCTTGATAGACCAAGAATAAATGCCAGCACTTGGGGTTTGATGACTTGACCGGGCAGAATAATTTGGATGGAATAAGAACTCAGACAAAACAGAAAAATTTAAATCAGTCCATAATGGACTGACATCCATTGTGATTTGTTTAGCCTCAACTATCTCCCTCTGGATTAATTTACTGTGGCTTTAATATACTACCTTATTTATTTCAGTACTTAACTTAAGTGTTTAACGAGTAGAGTAATTGGCCTGTTTTGAACTCCCATGTCCATCAGCCTCCTCTATTCACCTGATAGCCCTGTGAAAGCCATCAGCCTGAGTCTGATACACAAATCCTCTAGTCACTAGAACAAAGCTTATTTATTCCTTTTGTTTCTTGCTACCATATTGATTGGAATTTCTAAATAATGTCTGAATCTATGGCAGAGACATACGTTAACAAAAAAAAAGAAAAAAAAATAGGAGTTTTATCCTCCTCGTATTTCATTGCCATCCATCATATGCTTTGCAATGATAACTATGGATTAATACTGGTATCACAGAGGATAAAGAGATTTATTAGATAAAGATTTAAAAAATTACATAAACTATATGGAGTGGGTGCAGAGGGATATTCAGAAAACTTAAAATATATTGTGAAGGAATGTGGAATAACAGGAGTTAGAGCTATTTAGTTTTTAAAACAAAAAGTGCTGGAAAAAAGCTGGTGAAGAAAATACTGAAACAAAATTCCCTAAACAGACTAAGATGCATTTACCCTCAGAGAGAGAGCTCACACATCAAACTCAAGAACAGACAGGAAAAATGTATTTATATGGTCAAGTTATAAACCCTTTAACATAACAGTTTATAATGGAAGTGGTGACATGACCTTTACTAGAATTCTGAAAAAACATCACTATAATCAAGATAAAAAATGACAAGGAATCAAAGGTGACAGAACTGTGCATATTTCAACAGGGAGGGAGAGACAGGTCTCATAAGTTAGAAACATCAGTGCCCTTATGATAGAAATTACATGACAGTGGACAGGCTTGCTGTACGGTGAGGACCATAAAAAGAAAAAAAAATAAAAGGATTTCATAGCATTTACACTTCAGTAAAACAAGAGGTTTTTTTGGAAACATTAGCAAAATTTGACTAATGTATATAAAAATGTAGACTCTGAAGTAATTTTGAGATATCTTTCAGTCTTTTATGCTCAACTGTACTGTATGTAGAGGGATATTGAAGCAGGAAGGAACATTCTCAGACTGCAGTAGGGGAGAGCAGCTATTATTGCTAGACATTTTCTTAAGAATCCATTTGAGCTAAAATTATTGAAACATTTACTGTGTATTAAAAATTGAAAAAAATCTACTACATTAACAAAAAATGCAAAGAAATAAAAAATCACAAAGTAGGAAGAAGGGGAAAAACAGCCATATAAAAAAGACGGAAAAAACCCTGTTTGCTCTCCTTAGCTTTAAATATTTTGATTATTCTAGGTTACAATATCTAATCATGTCATTCCAGATAAACTCGGTGTTGACCTAATAGTGTAGAAGATATTTTTATTCTTGACAAACATCTATTATTTTGTTCGGTTTAAAATTTTCACAACACATTTTGTGCTATTTTGTGCTATTTGCCGGTACAAGAAGCCATTCATATAATTGTTCTCCACGGTGCCAGGTGTAATGCTGTGATAACAGAGAATAAAGCATGTCATCTATCTTCAAAAGTTATATTCCAGGCATTATTCAGGGTTAGATTTTTATTCTGTAGAGTCATCTAACGGTCTTACAAGAATTTGTGATACTATTTATTTATCATAAAATGATGCTGAGGGCAGTTTTCCTCTTTCATTAACACGGTATGTTATTACATAAGCAATCCTAACGAGACTAGGGAGAAACACCTGGCAGAAACTCCTTTAATGCAAACAACCTATCTCTTCACTGCACTTTACTTAGAAGTAACCATCATTCACCAGTACCAACACTTCAACAGTTTTATTCACTAGAAATTTTTGATTCCTTAGAAATTAACGTATTCATGCAATTTTTACACTGCTGAACAAATGGTTTCATAACAAATCACTTACTTAGTTTAGGAATATATGTTCCCTTAATAGCCATAATTTATTCACTAAAAACTGTCTTGATTTTCTTCTCATGGGAGCAGAAAGGGGAAGTTGAAGTAATCTTGATTCCACATTGGGTAACTGGGCCAGCCTCAAACATCTGGTTCCCTCTCTGGCTCCTGGGGCCTGTCCTGAGGTGCTAGCTAAGCCGCTACTTATTAATTTGCTGGCAAATGTAAACGGTGAGCTCTAATCCTAGATCTGCTGCTCTGCAAGGCACGTCCACCTCAGCTGTCTGCACTTTCCACTCATTATCATTCATTCTTTGTAAGAAAACTACAGGTCTCTGTTGGTCCTACTAGCAGTGCATAAGAGTCTAAGAATATTCTGGATATGTTTCTTGCCTGCCTTGAAAGTGAGAGGAACAATATGATTATATCTGAGCATAAGAGCTTCTAGAGTTACCTGCTCTGATCAAACTGCTTACGCAGGGGATGGGTAGTACTAGCTCTAGTTTTTCTGCTGTTACTATTGCTGCCTAAAATAAAATGGGCTTAAGAGAACATGCAAGATTCACAATCCTTAAAGACACCATCCAAAGAACTCACACAAACTTTCAGTAACATTTAGTGATAAATATTATATTACAAATATTTTTTTAAAAAATATTTCAATAAACATCTGACTACAGAAGCACTGAATTGCTTTTTGAAGGCACACATACTGATAAAATGTGGTCTTCATGGAAAAGTAATATAAGCAGCACTAGCATGCCTAATGCAAAATAATTTGAAAATACCTGGAGATTTTAGAATTTAGATCAGAGTATTTCTGACTGCATTTCAAATAACGTAGAAGTAAGGTTAAATATCAAAGGCTCAGGAGGATACTGCACCTCTCAGATACTAATACAAATGGAGAGCTGATTATGACCTTTTTATAAGAAATTCACTATGCTGCTACATATAGCAAAGCATGATTGCAGTACTTGAGTTTGAGGAGTTATTAAACCATATAGTCAGTGGTATTGCCAGAAACTTGTGAGTGAAAATGTTTTTTTCCCAAAAATGCATATAATAAACCACTTACTGCTACACACTCATCCACAGAACTGTGGACAAGAGGAAGAGACAGCAGCTGAAAACAACAACGCTCCGAAGCACCATCTACAAAAGCAGCAGGATGATTTCTTCTACATTCTTCTCCTACATTTTGTGCAGACCCCAGAATTGCTTACACTGACTTCCATAATGGTTCACAGCAGTTCATGAGTTTTGGCAAATAAGAGCAAAATGCTTTATGGGAATCTGCTAACTATTCAGGAGAATCTGGGACAGATGATGGGATATTTTGTTCCAGTGGGAGACTATTTTCAAAGAACCTCTTTGAAATAAAAGATAAAGGGTTCACAGCCTTCTAGATGAACATGTCATTTGCTATTATGTTGTTTGATAATTTAAGTTTTTTTTTTGTTTTTATTTACCAAGCCTATGGGATGCCCATTTTGTTCTATTATCTTAATGTCCATCCTTAAAATATCCCTAGTCAGCCAAAAACTGGATTAATTGCAGTAGCCTTTCATGCAAATTAAGGAATTCAAAATACAGCATAAACTGCAGAACTATGGCCTGACTCAAAAAGTCTTTAGATGGCAGCATTTAAAACAAACTGCAGATATTTGGTATTTCTGGCTAAAAACCAGAACAGTAAACGAGTAACTTTTTTTGAGAATATTGAGTTGAATTAAGGTCACTGAGTCCATTTTCTTTTCTTACATGTCAACAATGATAAACTAGTTCATACTGAATTGTGTTCTGCCAGTATTCTGCCTCCTGCACTGACCAATGTACACTGGATACTATAGGATGCCTCAGAAAAAGGCCATAGCACATACAGAGTGATCTTTCCTCACACACACACTCCAGCAGAGCAGTGGATGGACTACCTAGAACACGGGACACGTGGGTTTATGATGAGTCCATTTACCTATGGATTCACAATCCTATCCCCCACGAGTTTGTCTAGTCCTTTCTTGAATTCACTCTGGTGATGATTTCTGAAATTTATTTATGCTGTGCAAAACAGTGACATCTCTATTGGCTCTCTATAAAAGCTTGGTTTTCACTGTTTTAAGTCTGCTGCTTGACAACATCAGTGGAAGATCCCGTGCTTATATGTTGAGAAACTGCAAATAGTTGTACCTTAATCATCTTCCCTGCTCTTCTCATCACAGACCACATCTCTCCTCAACTCAGCTATTTCTTCTCTGAGCTGAGCAGCCCCACTTCACATTGGTCTTTCTCAGAAGCAGGCAATCATTATCCTTGTCATTCCCTGGATCCTTCTGAATTCTTCTATCTTCTTCAAAGATGAAACATGCCTGCAAGAATACAAATTCAGGCATAACATGAACAATACAGCTGTGAAGTGCTTTTTTTATGATCCCAGTTCCTTTTCTAATAATTTCTAGCATTCTATTTTCCTTCTCTACTGCTTCCCAAAGGCATAAAGATATTTTCAGAGCACTAACCTTATTGACTCTAAGATCCCTTTCCTGACAATTGGTATTTTAGAGCTTGCTACTTTACAAGTATCACAGGATTTATCCTGAATTTAATATGCCATTTGTTATACGCTCACTCACAGTCATGCTTTGTGCCACTATTCTTTCCAAATATAAACAAATATAAAATTTAATCCTATTTTAACATCACAATGTAAATAAAATCTTCATTGCAACATAAACAGGTCATTCTAAAAAAGCTAAGAAGAAAAATGAAAGGTTGCCTCAATAAATCACAGGAGAGTGTGAACAGTGAAATTACCTATATAGCACCCACAGGAAAAGTATACAGTTCTTCCTTTTAGCATATCATTAGTGTTCTGAAACAAATCAAACCTGGCTTTCATATTAGGTACTTACTGAGAAAGAAGCACACAGCTCTTTAAGTCTTTTTTACCATTACATAGGGCCACACTGAGCATACAAATATATTATCTTGTCAGAATATATTTATTTACTTTACAGAATAGTCAGCAAGGACACACTGTATACCGAAGACTCGTGATCCCCATGTAGCCAGATGATCACAATAAGCTATTTTTCCAATTACTGCTATCCCCATGTAGCCAGATGTTTACAATCAGCTATTTTTCCAGTTACTGTTAAACATATAAAATATATAGACTGAGATGTAGCATTCTAATAGCAATGTGTGCAGGAGGGTGGGTTACAGGCAATATGCAGGCAAGCAGGATGCTAAATCAAGAACAAAGACCAGCAGTAAATCAGAGGTAGCTTTATCTGCTGAAATGCCAAATAAAAATAATATGGGCAGGTGTATTTGTTATAAAACTGCCTTTCTTATTATAACCTGTTTCAATCAATATTGAGGAAGGCTGATTTTGACATGTTATTTAATATTTATTTTGTCCATATAAAAGCAAATGTAATAAAAGCACAGTGGAAACTGTGCTTTTGCACAACTTGCTTACTGCAAGTGGCATTTGTAATAACCCTGCTTTAAAATATCTGCAGCTGTAAGGCAATCTGTAAAAGAATATTGTTCTCTAAACATTAATAGAGGATTATTTGGAGAATGCTTTTGTTTACTATATTCACAAAGCATATATTGTCAGTTTTGCATATTTTTTCTTAGTTCTGCTAACACTAGTTCCGTATTAACATGTCAGAGAGATTCCTTTGACATGACATTAATGAATATTTGGGCTATCCCATTAGGGGAGAGGTGAATAAAAGTTGCATGAAAGGCTTTCATAAGAGGGGAGAGGTGAAAAAACAAGACTTACACTGGGATTAAAAATTGAAAACTCTAAAATCAATCCTGCAGAGAAACCACTTGTTGCTCCTATTTATTTCCTTTTAGCACATGAGAAAAGGATACAGGTTCTACCTGTGAAAAAGTACAGCCAAACTTAATTGGAGGAATTCCTTTGGCACATACATGATTCCATTTGCTGTTATAGCGAAGACTTTAGCAGAATTCCCAAAAGACTACGCACGTATCCCCACGGGCAAAGGGAATTTACATCTCTGTATTAGAGGATAAAATTTGACCATCATTTGACCAGGCTTAAGAGGAAGCTTCTTTCCCACTGCTGCTCCCCAACCTGGTAGGACTATCTCACTATTTGCTATGTCTCCTATAGCTGACCCTATTCATTTTCAGTGTGCTTGATTAAAATAGCAGAACAGACACGGAAGAAGTCTAGTTCTTATTAGATTAAGAGATAAGTTGTAATTTCAGTTTCAGTTCCATAGAGTGCATTCGAGCCATCAGGGAACAAGAGCCAATGTCACCTGGTCTGACACAGCTGCTCCAACTCAGGAAAATTTGCAGTGCATTGAGGCAGTGGATATTCTCTTTTATTCTCTTGTTCAGTTTTGTATAAATAGAAGATTCTCATCATTTGCAAATGTTATTTCAATTTTAAATTGAAATCAGTTGCATTATTTTTATTGTAAAATATTATCTTAGTAACTCAAAATATATCGCTTTTAATTCAGGTTAATTTCAATTAGATTGAAGATTTAATTTTCAGTTTTTAATTTTTTACTGTGGTCTTCTAAACTATAATGAAAAAAATAAAGCTCTCTGATCTTTCCAAAATAATAAAAATCCTTTCACTATAATAAGGAATAATAAAGGAATAATAAAAAGGAAGGAATAATAAAAATTCCTTCACTCTCCCCTCCTGGGAGAGGAAGGAATTTTCTGCCGTGGGAAACTTTCACAATTTCGTTTTTCATTCCAATTTGAAGTGCAAATAACTTTTGAAATGTCAGTCAGTTCTACAGAACAGAAATTCTACCTGCTGAAGTACTTCCACTAATATACAGCACTATTTAGCAAAAGTGAAATATTAGCTTTTCTGGGAGTTCTGCATAAAATGCAAAGACTTCATAGAAGTACCTTAGAAACAGACAGTACTATCTCACTTCTTTAAAAATGATCACTTTAATGATAATTTATTTTGAGTAGCCATTTTCTGGTCAAAGAAAGAAATCTACTAGGAGTCATCACGGACAATAAGATTTTTAACGGGAAAATAAATGTACAAAATTAGGATCATTTACAAAATTTGGGTATCTGCAAAAAAAAATCCAAAAAAAAGCTCAAAAAATCCCTCCCCCCAAAAAAACAAAAAAATCCTTCTCCAAAACCAAAAAGCAAGCAAGCAAGCAAAGAAAAGCAAATCTGTCAATTCAAAGGAGCATTTCTGTTTCATTTTGTTGTATTAGATGTCCCAAAGCTAAGCAGAAATGCGAGGAAAGACAAGTGGCATGGAAGAATTATACAGTGCTTTAACATCTTAAATGAGTAAATGAGTGAGCTGACCAGACACTAAGGAAGAGCATGCATTAAAAACAAAAAAAAATCCAGGATCCAAAAATCCAAATCTAGACAATCACCCTTACTGCCAGGAGCAGCAGCTCATGCTTTTTTCATCTTGGTATGTTCATTGGTACTGTAAAAAGTCAAAAATTTAGGTAATGTTGCTAAATTTCAAGTACTTTGTGCTCCTTTTAGTCCCCAGTGCAGGCTGCCTTTGAGGGCACTACTAGCTTTGCAGGATGGTTTCAGAGCAACACACTGACGCAAAGCCATTGACTTCTATGCTGGACCTCAACAGGGCAAAAATTAAGCAAACAGAAAATGAGCTAAAAAGGTGTGAAATTAGAGAGGGGGCAAGGGAACACTGGAAGGAGGGAGCAAGAGCAGAAGGGAAGGAGACAGGAAGGAAGAGAAGGAGAAAGTGAGAAGGAGCAAGGAAGGAGGGATCAAGGGAGGAAGAAGGGAGGAAGAAGGAAGAGGGAAGGAAGAAGGAATGAAGAAGGAAAGAACCAGAAAGAAGGAAGGAAGGAAGAAAGGAGAAGACAGAAGGACTGGTAGACAGATGGACAGACACTTTAAGTCTGCTTGGGGACTGTTTAGTTGTTGGCTGCCATAACTGTGAATGCAGACTTGAAGGATTTTGTTGTATTATATTTAGGATTTCTTTCTTTGCTCTAAAAGAAGACACAGTTCGTACTGACAGTGATGTGTTATGAAAACGTAACTTTTCACCTCTGGCGTGCATCTTCCCAATGAAAGGCCCAAATTCAAAAGGCACAAGGGATTAGACAGGATGAGAAAGCATCTTTCTTTCTGCTTCATGAGGAAAAGTCTGTCCCTTTGAGGCTGATGGGGCCTGACAACTTCTACTGAAGAGACCCCAGCCCCAACCTTCTCCAGACTCCCCAACCTACGGAACATATTGAAAGGGTGGATTTTTCCTGCCCTAAAAGGGCAGTTGTTACTGTTATAGACAAACTTTGCTGTTGTGGTAGCTGGGCATATGGTCAGCAATCCAAGTCAGGAAGCTGCTGTGGAAACAAGTGCTCTTTTTTGTTTCGTTTACATTTGTGTTTGGAAACAACTGGACACAAAAATGCAGATGAAAGTAGGGGGAGACGAGGTTAAAACAGTATATCCCGAGTACCAGTCTCTTCCTGCGTGGCATGGAAGGGATGCAAAGACAAATAGCTCACAAAACCAAAAGAAGAAATCCTTAAGTCATACTGAGGATTCAGACCAAAAATGAGCTGAAGACTCAAGATCTTGCCTTTGGAGTTCTTTTTGCCTAATTAAATTAGATTTATCTGTATTTTATTTTTATACCTTGTCAAGAGTGTCGAAACATGAACTAAGAATGAAAAGCACCATTATCACTTTAGTCTGAAGAAAAATAATGAAACTCTGATTCCTGGAGACCAGGGGTTCACCGCACTACACGCTGACAGCCTCCCTAGTGAAACTGTAGCTGAAAAAAAAACACTTGCTAAACCAGTATAGGAAACAAGTGCCTCTTTCCTAAGTCTGACACTGCTAACAAACTGCTGGGAGGTAATTTACGCTGTCATTGCCTCCCTGTATTTCTTCGGAAGACAGTCTAAACATAAGCATTGTAAACAGCGTGAGCATAAACCTCCCCGTCCCGTAGCTATCAGTCAAGAGCCCTTGGCGAGCTTTAAATGAACGCTGTAGAAAATAGTGCCATACATCTTACTCACCACTGAAAGGCTGTCGTTTGATATGCATGCTTACCTATGGGCCAAAAATTAGTTTGGTCTTACGAAGCATAAATATGTAAGAATTGCCTCTGCTTCATTCAGATTAAAAACTGAGTCAAGATTTTGAAGTAAACAGACTAGGATATATAGTCCTGCGGGCTCTGTACACAGGGTAATACCTGGTTGCTGAGGATGAGCTATTCTGATCCCTGCATACATGAGAATTTATTTTGCTAGTACTGTCCTTGTTCATCAGAATATACTCACAGTGCTGGTATCCTCTGCTGCAAGTGCCATTTTACTCTTTGCTATGAGTCTCACCTGAAAATATTGTCGGTTTCTCTGCCATAGCACTACAAACTCTCCACAAAGAAGCATCTGTTTAGTTAGATAAAAGTCATTGCAACAATAAGTATAAGAAGTGCGGTGTCTTCATTCATGTAGACTTCAAATGAACATTTTTATGCTGCAAAAGATGTGTGCATGCTGCATTTCAATGTCTATATTCTTAATGCCTCTATTTTCCAGCTAATCAAAAAGCTAACAAAAATAAATGAAATACTGGAAATGAAATGAAAGATGCAACAATAAAATAAAATACATATATGTGAAGGCGAAGGCTTTGCAGCTTCTCCTGTCGGTGTTCAGGTCCCTTGCTTGTCATAGAGAGACAGTTGTTTGACTACAGTTTGCACCTACTGAACTGCCAAATTAGAGTTTCATTTAGCACAGAGCCAGGCAAAATCACAACAAGGAGACAGAGATAAGGATGTCACCTGCTGACTGATCAGTGTCACATTCTGTTAGCAGAAAAAAGCAATTTATTCAGTGTTGATGATTAGAGTATTTACTGTAATCAGTATCAGCACTTAGCATAGAAAAACACCAAAAGAGTTAAGCTACACATGGAGTTATTCTGGAGAACTTTAATAAGAAACACACTCCTAGCCTTGGTTGTTTTAAATGGTAAAAGTAATGTTTTAAGGTACCCTCTTGCTAGAAAGAAAAATAAAATAGGTTCAAGATTATAGAAAACTGTTGACTAAAGCCTAGAAGAAGCAGAATATTAACTCTTAATTCAGTAAGTCAAACTTACTTATGCTTTTTAAGTGATAGGGATCAAAACAGAAAATTTTCAAGTAGATTTTTTGTTTCATTGTATGCATGCATGTATGCATGTGAGGTTACATAACGCCAGGGAGGTTTAAACACCATCACGCACAATGTGAACAGTAGAGGTTACTCATTATCAAAATAATGCTAACAAAATGGGCATACTTCATCATTATATCCTTGAAAACAAACAAACAACAAAAAAGAACAGCTATGCCTTTTAAAGGACTTTGTGACTTTCTCCTACATGTCCCTTCTTGCATGTGTCCAGCCCTGCTGCATGTCCACAGCTCCCAGCTTGGTTGGGAATAGCCAGCAAACGCCCTGCAGAGGCCTGCAGGCCAATAACTACACAAGAAGCTGGAACAGAGGCAAGTGCTAACAAAGCAAAGAGCCATAAAAACTTAGCAAAAACAGCAAAACTTTTTCCAAAAGATTTTTCTTTTTTTTTTTTTTTTGGTAATGCTATTCCAGTAAAATCCAATTCCCATGAAGATAAACAAATTCTTATCGGAAGTTCATTATAAATAATAGCATGTCACATTATATTGTGACAGAACTAGAGGCAAGAGGCACAAATTAGTTTATGGGATATACCATTTAAGCCTAAGAAAACACTTTACTATGAGGACGGTTATAAAACTGGTTGCCCAGAAAGGCTGTGGAGTTTCCATCCTTGAAGATACTCTGAACTTGACTGAACAAAGCGCTGGACAGCAGCCTGCTCTGGGTGAGCCAGCTCTAACAAATGATTTCCAGAGGCCCCTTCCAACCTCAGCTCCTCTGTAATTTGTGATTCCGTGACTTTGTGAATGTCTTTTCCACTTCTGGGTGCCAAGGCAAGGATGACACAGACCTCATTAGAAATACAGCACAGTGAAAAATAACTTCACATTCATGGCTATTCAAAGTGCACAGAGCAATCATGCTGACTTTATGGTCCCAAATTAGACATTTAACTTCATTTCACTAGTTTGAAAGTAGCAAAATATTGAGTTTTTAAGTTATTTAAAAGAGTAAGGTCAATACCAATGCAGAAGCAACATGGAACACTTACAAAACTGCAGGATGTTAACTCAAAACTAGGTAGTAATGGAATCTAAATTGACTTTTTTTCCCCTTGTGCAGACGAGGTTGAAATTCCTAGGCTGAGTTTATACTGTTTGGATCATGACTTCTGGTTTACAAATCTCAGCTTCTAAACAACTTCAAAGCATCTAGCTGAAAATTGATTTATTAACTAATTATTATATATATTCATTTCTGAAGAGTTCTTCAGATCAAAATGGTGTTATTTTCAGTTTAAACACAATAGACAGATTTGTTCCCAATGACTTCCTGTGTATGGTGGGGGAAGTAGAGAGAATTAAATATATCAACTACAGTCTAATCCAATATGCAGTCACTATCCACATGACCTTTTTTTTTGTAGAGTAAATACAATTATATATTTCGACTTAATCCCATCATAATTGCCTAGCAAATAACATTATATTTTTCATTTTAAACGGTGGTTAAAATGTTTATAATACAGTATGTTTTCTTATCTCACTGCAATGAAGCTTGTATTCAGGACACTAAAAAACTTCTGAACAACTACATTAAAAAAAAAAACTATGCTTTAATGATTTATTTCATATAATGTGAAGAGATAGGATTTCATACTACAGGCATTAGACATCATTAGACCATTAGAGATTATTTATAGCACAAAGAATATAATCCGAAATTTCATACAGACATTATTTAGTGCTAGAGTTAGGAGTCCTTGTAACATTTTGTTGGAAACAGAGAAAATTGTGAGACAGAACAATGCTAGCAAGTGGTGACTTGAAATGAGTTAATAGAGTCTGATTTCACCATTCAATTTCTCTGTAAAATTTAAGGGATTACACTTTTGGCCATAAACAAAAGTAAGCTAATAAATTACAAGAGAAGAATCACAATATCGCTATAAACCGATAAGGATGAAGTAAGGAAAATAATACCTTAAGTCAAAAGAGAGAAAGAAAGTTTATTTTGGCTTTTTAACTGGTCTATAGCAGGCCTCCAGTTACATGGGAGAAATAGGTTCTACAGATTTATGACTTGGAAAGGGCAAAGAAGAAGACAGAGCAGACTTGCTGTCACTGGTACAGTTTCTGCATACTTACCCTCGCACTGCTCACCTAGAAGGGGTTGGGGAAGCAAGGCAGGTTTCTAGGCTTGTCTATAGACATGCCAGTGAAATCAGAGCATCTCTGGAAAATGCTTAAAATTTTTCAGATCAAATGTCAAGACCACTTTTTGTCTTCTTCTCTCAGAGCTGAGCTAATTGGAAGTATGTCACAGACACATTCTAAAAGTTCTGGAGACACAGAAGTTCACTGGAAGTGGGAAAAAAAAACATAAAGTTATGCTATTTTCATGTTGGATGATTAAGAGTCTCAGTGCTCAATGGATTTAAAACAATTCACTTGAGGTCCAAGGCTTTCAGATAAGATTTCACAGGGCTCTAAGAATGAAGGCTCTGGGGGCACTTGGCCAAGGGGCCTGTCTTGCCACATCTTAACAAAGAGCCCAAGAGCAGGAGCTGGGACTCTTGCTCAGCCAGAGCAGGGTTTCACAGCTGACCCTTGTGCCGTCAGGACCTGTGACCATCTTAACGGGACTGTCCCCAGCTGCCAGCAGCCCCATGTGAAGAGGTCGCATATTTTCAGACTCCTGCAAGAAAGCAAGGGACTGCTTTGTCCAATTGCTTCCTCAGGTAAAGCAAAAATGCCCTCTTCGAAAAACATCACATTAAGGCTTTGTGACGAAAAAAAGATTCTCCTGGAAAAGGACAGAGAACAGGGATTGAGACTTGATTTTACAGAATTACTATCTTTCAATTTTAACTACAGGCTCATTACCATGAATCCATAATGATAGGTATGTGATAGGTTGGGAACTAATGTCCTAGTTGAAACATTGCAAAAATTATTAGGAAGGAGCAACTAGAGGTGAAATGAATGATTGCAAATTAGATCATATATTCCCAAATATTTAAAGGGCTGTGAAAAATGGAAAGAGAAATCAATGGCAGTGAAGATAATTCTGTGCTAAGAGATGGGCCAGAGGTGATCTATTATCTTTGTAAGTAATGTAAAATGGATGGTATCCAAAAACCCACCCCCTTCACTGTAAATACTGCATTAACAGTGCAGGAAGCATGAATGCTACCACGGGTAACATGAATTACAGGGATTGCTTTCTTATCAGTCTGCTTACTAAGCAGTTACATGAATATTTTCCAAAAATATGGATGAAATAATATATGAAGATTTATATGAAAGTGCCTCTCACTTGTGAAAGAGAGACAAATTTACCTCCAGTAATCCTGTCTTCTCTTTAGGGAAAAGAATCTATTACCCTACAAACCATTACCCTACAATAACAGCAGTTGCTGTTATTTATGAACGTGCATTTGTTGCAAAAAAAGAACAAAAATAGTAGCATATTAAGAGTTAATCTCCTATGCAACTTGTCAAAGTGACAATCTCTTACTTTAGTTTTGCTTTTTTTGTGCACTTCCTTTGAAGATTTTAGAGATTCCTTAAAGGTGTGCTATATAAATACAGCCAAAACTCTGATGTTGATTGAAGCTGTTGACTGGTTTTAGCTGTGTGAGTGCCGCTGCCCGGGCCCTGCTGAGCAGACCCACAGTGTCAAGTGCAGCAGGAACCTTGCTGAGGTCAGTGGCACTGATGAGCTGCTCCAAGCTTGTCCCGTGCTTCAGCACCTGGGAGCAGCATCTCCCTAGGGTGCAAGAGCCAGCAGGAGCGTGGTGAGGACAGAGCACAGAGCACACATGGTTCCACACGTACTGCAGGAAAGGCAAGGTGAATAAAACTGAACTGCTTTTTTTGCAGGGAAGTATGGAGGGAAGTACGGGAAAGACAGGCAGCAGGCAGGAAGGAAACAAATGAGTTTACTTAAAAGGCAATAACCTAACTAAAACATGTGAGGAGACTATTCAAAATGAGAAAAAATGACTGAAAATCCTAACTGAACCATTACTAACTGAATTGCGATCAGCCAATTGGAAACAAAAATAAATAAATAAGTGAAACACATATAATAGTGTTTTCAGTGAAACTGGTTATTATACAGTGGAAATAGTTCGTGGTCAGTGTGAGATCAAAATACATTTAATGTTTATAGGAGTCAATGAGCCTTTGAAAATAGATCTCAATTTACCTTTATAGTATCTGTTTTCCTGAAAGACAGGGAAGTCAGGTAAGACAGGAGCCAGTGCTGGATGGTTGCTCTGGTACTCTTAGACTTCTTAAATGAGTGTTGTGGAATATTTTCGTTGGGCTGCTTCACATTCAGGTACACTTCCCTGTGGGTGGCACTTCTGAAATATTTGCGGCTATACAGGTTTTCCCTTGTCAGTCTGCAGCATGTGAAATCCCAATAAACGAATGCCACTATCTATATTCATGATTCAAAGAATACAAAAGTAAAATTCATTTTGTTTACAAGTTCCGTTTCTTTACAACAAAATAAATAAGTTTCATTTGTCTCCAGTTTTTAGGTATATATGTACATACAGATAGCATAATACTTCACTAGATAGAAAAATATAATCATATCTGTCCCTTTGCTATCTGGAAGAGTTGCCTTAGCCTATTCCACTTTACTCAGGTACTGAAGTTCCGCCCACTATCATACAGTACCTTAGGTAGGACCTTTAGTCCTGCCACGACTAATGATTATTTAAATCAGAAAAAAAAAATGGCAGTACAGAGAAATGCCATTATAACACTGCAAGATGTCTTATATGTTTCATAAGCATAAATACATTAGCGGAATCATACTACTGTTGGGTAGTAAAATATTCTGCTCAAGTCAATGGATAGCCAGTGATGTTTTATTAAGTGTGTGTACAGATATATCATTGCTAGGGCAATATCATTTTAGTGCACTATATTAAAAATAAATTATAATACAATTTGTTGAAAATGGATAATTTTATCTTGTACTGTAATGCATTTTAAATGATCGCATTAAGTAGAATTCAGTGATATTTAATTCCATTTTATAGCTTTCTAAAATAAAGGCCCTAAAGAAATTAAAACAAAGTACATCATTAGAAATCCTGGTTCACAATTGCAAAACACATGCTGGAAAACATAAGACACTCAAGTTTCGCAGTAATGGTGCAGTATCTCTACAAAACATCCATCTACCAGCTTTCCTAGTTTCAAGAAACGAAAATAAACAATCCTTTTATCTAGGATTTTTCCAGAACTCAATCACCAGTTAAGCCTTAGGAAAATCCTAGAGAAGATAAAGGCTTTCCTTGCTTTCTTGAATCAGACCCTAAGCGACTGTACAAGCTCTAACAGTCTTGGGGAAAACGCCATGTGTTTTGCTATCCTAAGAAGTCATCCAGGCTTCACGTCCACTGGCTCAGGATGGAGGGAAAATCCATCTCTGAGACAGAACCACCACATAGTGTGGGACTGCTCTTAAATCTTGCCAGGAAACGAAATACAACTCCTCATCCTACCTTTGTATCTAGGCCTGCTTCTACCCTTTTCCTACATTTCTGGTGCCCCAAATGCTGGGAATTTGGGAACTACCCTTGTGGAACAGCAGGGCACCTCGAGAGCTCAGGGAAGAAGAGCTTCTGACCTCCTCCTTTTCTTTCACTGCCTGACACTGTCCTTCTCCTGTTCCCCAATGCTCTGATTGTGAATTCAAGCCCACATTCGTGACATTGATTTATAAGCACTCCTTATTGAATTTCTCTCCCTGCTCCGGCGTTACTCCGTGTTCCTTCTGCAGTTTTCTGTTATGTGTTGTTAATAACAACACATGCTGTGACTGTCAGGCAGCTGAATTTTTCAAAGGTCAGATCAGTCTGAAGCTTCTCTGTGCAAATTCATTTCAAGCTACCATACACCACAAGCAAAACGCACCTCAACAAACAAAATCTATTCCTTCTGTTTGTTTGCAACCATTTTCACTCCATTTTCACTTTAATTGCACATGCCTATCATATTCTGCTTAGGTCTTGGTCATTCTTTAGTAGAGTTCCACGTAAGTCTAGATTTTGCCTAACAAATGCACCCACTGCCGAGGAAAAAAGAAATAGAAAAAAATCCTCCCAATTGCATGGAAATCTGTAGTCCCCAACAAAATGCAGTAATATTTAGATCTATTTTATAGCTATCTAAAATAAAGGCCCTAAAGAAATTAAAACAAAGTACATCATTAAAAATCCTGGTTCACAATTGCAAAACACATGCTGGAAAACGTAAGACACTCGGGTTTTGTAGTAATGGTGCAATATCTCTACAAAACATCCATCTACCAGCTTTCCTAATTTCAAGAAATGAAAATAAACAATCCTCTTATCTAGGATTTTTCCAGGACTCAATCACCAGTTAACCCTCTAGGAATATCCTAGAGAAGAGAAAGGCTTTCCTTGCTTTCTTGAATCAGACCCTAAGCGACTGCACAAGCTCTAACATTCCTGGGGAACATGCAACGTATTGTTCGCAAAAGCAAAGAGATGTCAGTTATAAAGCACAAAACAGAGGTGTAACCAGCTGAAAAAATGTCTCTCTGGACCACAGAAGACCAGAGCATGACAGCCAGCTGGAGAATGAGGGGATTAAAGACTTGAATATAAACGTCCGACTTTTTAAAGCAGTGCATTTCTTCTGGATAGAGATGAATTGCCTCCGAAACAGCTTATGAACTCGCGGCAGCGTTCATACATTAAAACGTGGTTTTCTCCCAATTGGCAAGGCGGAGGAAGTTTCTGGAACAGCTTCTGTGGGGGAAGAGCCGTGGAGGCCGAGGCCGCGCCCAGGAGCCCCGCACTGGAGGTGGTGGAGACGCTTCCCGGGCCCACAGGCAGGGAACCCCGCAGCCATGCAGGAGGATTTCGACGCGTGCTCAGGCTCGAGCCCTGCCAGACGTGACGCTAATTGAATTGGATGGATGCTGAGGAGTCTGAATGAAATTTTTCTATTTAGAGCAACAGGTTTTCTATGGCAAGATCTCACGCCACTGAAGGATTTTTCAGCATCAGGAGCACCGTGAAGCCATTTCATACACATAGCTAAAAGCACTGGGTAAAGCTCACTCACTTTCCCTTTTGCTGGGAAAGAAATCACTGGCTGGAAAGGGATGCCATTCACTAGGACACTGCAAGGCCGCCAAAGCCATCACCTACCCCAGCCTCATGCTAAACAAGCCATAGGGCTGCCTGCTTCCTTTCCAATCCACCACAGCTCTTGTTGCATTCATCAGCCATTAGTTATCCTAAAACATTATTACATGTCAGAAAGACCTCCTAGCCATTTTATATCTTTTCCTTCCTTCCACTGTGTAACAAAACAGCTGAGCAATGACAACAGCATAAAAGATTTATGCAGGACACCACACAGATGACACATATTTGCAGGGCATGGTCTGAAAAGGCTCTCTACAGGCCTCTCACTCACATGTAGGCTTTTCTAACTTGGCAGAACTGTATAGGAAAGAAGGTGACAGTGACCAACTTGCTTATTTTAAAGCAAGAGTCATCAGCAGAGCAACAGAGAGTATCAGCCTCTCCATTCTCAAGGCTCGTGTATTTAGGTGGTTCCTCGCATACTCTAGCATTCATTGCTCTTCAGGCTAAATGAGCATTTGCATGAGCAAATTTCTGTCTTTGAAGACATATACCAATCATTTTCATGCATGTAGGGTGACTACTTGCTGTCATATTTCTCTGAAAGTTTCTGCTACTCAAGGCCACTCTAGTACTCTGCAGCACTGGTACCCTGGCCTTTGATATAGGCATGCATTCATAGGCATAATTTTCCAAGCCTAATTCACATGTAGACTATTCATGAGTAGCACTTGCAGCTTCATGGCTCAAGACTGTAAGAAGCAAATGTAATAGTAATATCACTATGTAATAGTAGTCAATAAGACAAAATAAGTGCTTCCAAAATGAGATTAATAATGAATGACCTGAGAATTTGATGGGAAAAAAAAAAAAAACAGACCTATTCATTAAATATCCAGTTATTTCTTGTATAACAGTACCTATACTTGCTGAGATTTGGGTAGCAAGCTCCTTTTCCTCTACTGACAATCTCATATTACCTATAGGATTTTACTGTTGAATCAGAATTATCATAATCACTCAAGAGCTGTGCCAGTATTCTTTTCAATGTCAGACCATGTTAAAAATCTTAACCATATTAAAAAAAGCTTACTTATGTTTATTCATGTGAGTATTTATGCTTATGTCAGTGAACTAACTGTACACATATAAACTGTTCATTTAGTGAATATTAGCGATCAAACTCTCTTCTGATGAAATAGCTAGCAGTATACTGCCCCTTATATACATATTCAGATGAAAAAGCAGTACACTGTTGAAGACACAAAATGTAACTTGAAAAAATGTGAATTCCTTTTACAGAGAGTAACATTTTCAATTACAAAATTAAAATAAGTAGATAAAATACTGGAACTTATGCTTTTTCATTATTAATCACATGGTATGATCACTCTCCCCTCAATCCTCCAACTCAGAAGTTTAATTCAGTTACCATCACTTAAAAACATGGAACAGAGATACTGTCTGTTTGGAGGCCTGGTTCCATTTCCTTCAGATGGTTCATTTCATCTAATACTATACTGGATCTGTAATATGCCTTAA
Organism: Tinamus guttatus; assembly: GCF_059628265.1. Lineage (NCBI taxonomy): Eukaryota > Metazoa > Chordata > Aves > Tinamiformes > Tinamidae > Tinamus > Tinamus guttatus. Next base: position 261,155 of record NW_028288734.1, on the reverse strand, counting down.
AAAATATGCATATACTGTGAACCAATTAGTAAAAAACACAAAATCACCCAGTATCCCAAAATATCAATATTACAATTTGTTTTTATGTTTCCACTCAGGGCAACATTTTCAGAGATAATTACTTTGGGCAAATCCTTTCAGAAGCCCTCAAGGAAAAGCCTAAGGCAATCTATCAGGGCTCACAATTGGCTTTAGAGATCTTACTCTATGTTGTCTTTATGAAAATTAACTGGTTAAAACCAAAGGATTTGTTATGTCACCAGGGCTTGCCTTCACTGCCGCTGAATTGACTCTTGTTTTTCCTTCCCTTTTTGTCTCTCACACCCAGTGGGTTTTTTTTCCATCATAGTATTTTTTTCTTCTCCCTCCTGTACTGTAACTAATGAATATTTAATTTGTTAAAGCAAGACTCCATCAAGAGAAATAGGCAATTCTTTGCCCCAAAATAGCTAGTAGTGACATCCTGTGGCATTTACTGAGAGGGATTCAATGGAATAAGGGTTCAGCACGGGTTTCTGAAATCTCACATCAAACATTAGCTTCTAGAAATCTGGCAATGCCACGAGTTCTTATTTCATATTCTTTATACAAATTACTTCTGAGCACAGTTTCAACTTTGCAGAATCAGTATTAAGCAAATAAAATCTGTTCTGTCAGAAAATTCTCCAAATATGACATAGAAGACCTGAGGGTGGATGTGTAACTGATGACTTGCCTATATTGGGGAATATTCTTCTCTATTTAGATAATGTTCTTCAAATCAAGATCCTCTTTAAGATTTCTGTAAAGAAGAACAGTTAAATTTGTTAGGTCTCCAAGACGCTTTTATCCAGGTCCATTTGTGGGCCTGGGAAACAGGCAGTTTGTGTATAAGCACATTGTATGAAAATAAATCAAATTCTACAGAATTATTCTACAGCTTCCAAGAATTACAAGGGATTTAATTTTAATATGAGAATCAGCAAAGTCATTTGTTCAAGCATCCGATCTTCCATATGCACTCTCATCTCAAGCTGCAGAAGAGCACAATGCACATTACGAGGAAGAGACTCACAACTGAAGGTCACTGAGACACTGCCAGCTGGATAGGAGGCATGAACTCAAAGAACATCTACAGTTTTTGCATAAAAAACAAAAATCACAAAGAAAAACTCTTTCACTAATGCAAAGATACAGAAGAACAGAGAAGAAATATTGATAGAGACAGCTGGGATGTGTTTGAACATGCCTGCCTTTGTGTGAAAGACATCAGCATGCCACATGAGACACGCTCACATCATTTTCACATGAATTCTTTTCACATGAAGTAATGAGTCCCAAACATAACATCCAGCTACATCTGGGACAGTTCTCCTTTGGGAAAGGTTGCCAGCTGCTATGTTGCATCTACCCTTTGGGATACGGGCAACCTCCACAGAGTACCTACTGCGTTGTCTTTTTCAGGAGTTTCTTGCCCAAATTGTCACTCACCCCACACTTCAGCTAACTTGCTGTGAAATATGAGATATGAACCAAGCTCCTGCAAGTCTTTCCCAAAGGCATACCTGCCCTTTTCAAGCCTCTGTCTCTGCGAGCTCTCTAGTATATAGTTCACCTATCACTTGAGGCAAAAATTAAAAATAAGGCCTGCAGAAACTTTGTAATAAATGATGCACGCATTTCACTCTTAGACAGTTGTGGTGGTTTTCCAAACCAGCAAAAACTCAACCAGCATCTTTTCCTCCTCCTTTGAAATCATGGCCAAGGGTATTTTATGCCCTTCTTTCTTCTTCCCAGAGGATTTCTATTCCCAGGTGGTCGTCAGCTGCCAAGCAGGGAGGTGCAGCCAGACAGATTCCACCCTTTTCCCTCTTTTCCATCAGAATTAAACTCTAACTTCAGAAACGTAGCTGGCTGTCAGTATGTCAGCTCTCTGGTAAGGCATTATAGAAAGCAGATTCCTGCAGCATTTCTAGGTATTTTCCTCCCCTCCCCTTCTAAAAGCAAACTGCTTGCTCTCAAAGGGAAAAGTCATTTAAAGTTTACGGCTACTTGATTCATGGTCAGCTACTGGAATCAGAGAGGGAACACAGCCATAACATCAAAACTGTCAAGACTGGCAAATAAAATCACAACCGCTTCAGTGATTTAATGTGGCTAGAAGTGCAAAATTATTTAAAGAATGGGTACAGGATGCCTTGTTAACATGTAACTAGCATATTCCCAGTGTTAATGAAAATGAGAGCATGGATGTGTCTCTAGAGGAAATAAAAACAGTTTAAAACAGTAAAAAAGTAGCATAGCTAGGTTTCAAAAAATAAGATCATAAAAAAATACTAGAAGATACACTGATAGCAAATAACACTGTAGACTAATTATTAAAACTAAATAATATCTAATGTAGTATTTTATTTGCAAATTCAAATTTTTGTATCTCCTGAACATCTATCTGGTTAGGCACTGGTTCAGCTAGTTAGAATAAAATCATTTGTTAACAATCTTAAAAAATATATAAAAGGGTATCACTGGTAATATGCATAACAATTAAGGAGACATCTTTAATTGCTAAAAAATCTGACATGCAGAGACAAAAATAATGGGAGCTTGAGAGCCTCATCATACCTTTCTGACATTTGCTGGTATTAGAGCTGACAACTGTGCTATTGATTTAATTGCTCCATTAACACATCAGAGAAGAAAAAATAAAGAAAGGAGTAATGATTATCACTAAAAGGAGAGAAAGTTGCTGGCTATATAGGAATTATTGCACACAATGAAGAGCAATGAATAATTCTGTACAAAATACAACAAAGATAAATGTTTTTAACAGTGGGTTTACATTAAAAGGCACCCTTTGTGCTGCAAATTGTATATTCTCCCCTTTCTGTATTTACATTGTGGATACTAACTCCAGGTGACTTCCGGGGAAACTCAAAACAGTGCAATGTTGGACAGAAAGCCACAAACAGGGCTTCTTTTATAACATAATGATAGAAACTACAATATTATCCAGCAATTCATAGTTTCTACTGAAACTGAGTCATCTGCACAGCTTTAGGCACCCGACCTGTTCTCTCCTCCTAAGAGATGGGACCGAACAACACTGCGCTGTTGTCCATAACCTGCACAGCCAACCACACGGGAAGGGCCTCACCTCCTTTTCTTCAGTTGCATAATTCTCTGAGTGACAACCTGATTCACTCACTGTATAGTAAATTATCAGCAAAACATGTCTACAACAGTCAAGAAGACTCACTTAGGGATCCTGGATGGCCAAATTCTACATTTAAGGTGGACAAACAGGCAAAGCAAAAGGGACAGAATGGAGCCGGTAGGCACTGCACTGATAATACAAAAGTTGTCTGAGCAGAACTTCATGACTGCAGTCAGCTACTTTCCATATCAATGTTAATAACAATTTAATATAAACTGGCAGACAAAAATAACTGAAAATATTCCAAGTATTCTGGCATAAAGAAATCCTTTTTCGCACATCTAGGAAAAGCTCTTTTCCTACATTTTCGGAGCCTACAAAGAGTTCTGTGTCCTTGGCTGCCATTTGTTTCTAGTGTTAGTCTATTAAAATTGTTTCCAAGATATAGCACTAATCCCTTTCCTCTTGAAACACTGTGCACATCAGACCACACTCTCTAAGGCGCCAGTTCATGCTTAATGGCATGAACTTGGCTTAATGGCTGCTTAGTGGCAGCACAAATCAGATAGCTGGATATCTGGATTAGATACAAGAGAGGGACAGTGAGAGTGAGAACACACAGCTTCTCCAAAGAGTAGTAATTATCCTTAAAAAGTCCTGGTACATCACAAGAAATTACCAGACTGGGCGTATAGAACTTTTTTTTTTTTTTTTTTAACATTCTGAAATCTCACTATGAAAATATGACAATATTCCCCCAAATATTCTAGTTGTTCTTTTACCAGCCTTTTTGGTAAATGAAACTTTCTGCTATTGTGTCTCCTGGTACAACAGAAGAACATGGGCTGTGTACGCATACCATTCATCAAACAAAAACAACTGTGTAAGTAAAGCAGAATGGAAGCAGGGGAACAAAAGAACAGGACTGATACCTACAGAGCCTTCTGTCGGGCTTCTGAGATTACAGGGTTGAAAGAAAAACAGTGATTTCTGAATAGGTAATTTCTGTCACATGCTGTTCAGCAGAACAGCATTAGCACCAAAGCCCCAAAGCCTTCAAGTTCTCCATTCATCACACGAAGAGCGGAGAATCCCACCTCTCTCATCCTCCCGAGAACATGGGCCAATACATTCGCTTTTCTCCTCCACCCAATGGATTCTGCTTTTAAAATGTAAACACAAAATCTCGTTTACAAAAGCTTTTGGAAGTTATTAAAACACAGAGCACAGGCTGTGTGAATTCATAGTTGCTCCAGTTTTCCAGCTGCTGGGAAAAGTCAGTGGTTTCCAGTTCAGCACTGGTACTGGTGCTCCAATAGCTACCATATGGCTGAAGCAGCCCTGCTGATGGCTTTTGGAGTTGGAGCAATTGTAGTTTTTCAGTGAGTCAGGCTTTCGCTCTTAATCACAATCCTAACAAGCAAGGCAAATTGAGCTGATAGAGACTAGTTTGTCAGGGTATAAATCTCTCTTGGGCAGCTCACTGTAGCTCTATTAGAGAGCATCCCCTTTTTTGCACAGTGTGCAAAGAGGCACAGATGGTAGAAGTTTGGAAAAATTCCCAGAATGGCTCTGAGGAAGCAGACAGAATAATAAAGTGTAGATAAGGAGAACAGAACTCTGACCCTATCCCAATTTTGAGTAAATATGGGAAATGATGAGCTGAACTAGGTAGCCAAGAGCTTATATTAAATTCTGTAACTGACTCACCTTCTACTAGTATCAAGGAGATGGGCCAATTTTGCCTCTCTTTTACCATAGCACTCTCAGTGGTAGACAGTGTCTTATTTCTGCTGCTGCCATGAAAAGGTCAAAGCATGGTAGAGACAGCCAGAAACATTATTTTCACCCCACCAAGAAGCTAACAGTGATGTAGAATAGTTTGAAGCAGTTGCAGTGCTTCTTTACAGTACAGCAAGACTGCACAGCTTGGAAAATAATGACAGAGACACTTTGGTCCAAATGGTAACACATGTACATTTGACACAAGGCTGCGAAAAGTGCTAAGAATACTCTAAGTGTGATTCTACCTGTGAGGATGCAAAAGCATACGCATACAGCTGTGAGGATTACTCTTCTGGAGAACGTGACCTGATTCTGCTTAAATTGATGGTCTCAGTCAGTATTAACAGTACCCTCAAGACCACAATTACATGAAATAAATTCAATACAAATAACTTATCATAGGCACATGAGAAACTACACAGCTCAAACTATACCGCTGTTACTAGATATGCATAAGATAAAAGACACAAGCACCGTTCAGAAGATAGGAAGTTAGATTTGAAGCTGTTGTGGAATCGATCATTGGGTATTGGTGCTTCCAGGCCCCTGAGAAATTATGGGTCCTCCCCACATTACTGAATGCATTTACAAAATATTACTGGCTTTGAGTTTCTACTCACAACCAACATTTACGTCCATTCAATAATGTGAATGAATATGGGAAGCGATGAAAAGATTCATTTCACAACCTCACTACAAGATATTCTCAGATTACTAACTGGGAACTAGTGTGGTAATGAAAAATTCAATGCTGGCATCTTTCATAGTTTTACCTTTTGTTTTCCTCCACACTGGACCAAATCTAAATAATTTTTAACAGTTTTGCAAAAAATAATATCGTATTTGCTAAATAAGATGGAAGTTTTTCAGTGCGATAAGGCAGGGAGATAAGCACTTTATCCCTATCTGCTCCATGCAGCAGCTAGGCTACAGAGCACAAATTCAGAAGACGCATGCATAAATCAGCATTTTTTCTGTCTCCTCTCTTGTCTGTGTTTTCATGTAATGGGAATCTACTTGGAAGCCAGACAGAACCTACCCTGCTCTGCAGCTGTGGCTTGAGAACACACAATCCCCATTGCCCCCATTTCCCTTTTTTTGCACTTCCCTGGACTATATTGGAAAAATTATCAGAAAAGGATAAATCACTGAAAATACCTCATATTTGATAAAAAGTAATCATTTTGTCAAAACCGTTCCAACTGTTGGGCATGGACAGTGCAAATGGACATGTCCAAAGAAAATGCATATGTCAGGCATGAAAGGCAAAACATTAAACACTCTATATTAAGTCTTATTTGGCTTAAATGCCTCTTTGTAAAAAAAATGATGAGTAGCATAATTTATAGTGAAGAAAGGGTAAGATATAAAGGTGTTTGGATGGCCTTAAAATCAGTTCTACCTCAATTCTTATTTCTCAGCCAAAACATAATAATTTTGTAGGTTATGGTATTCTCTCTGGAGATGGCAGCATTTTCTCTTTAAACTTGTCTCACTTGGCCATTATAAAGTATTGCTCCTGCTGATTTTTCAAATTATGCATTTGAAGATTGAAAAGATGTGGAATATGCCAGGAATGCAAAACATGCTGACTGAATACTAATCATTGGGAAAAATTTCATTCTTCCCCCACACCTGCAAGTACTAAGCAATACGTGCTCTGAAGAGAGAAGGAAAAAGGTGCTTCTGTCCCAACTAAATATATTGCTGTTAGGCCCCATTCTTGTTTACGAGTATCGGCATCTTTTAATATGCAATTTTTAGATTTGTTAGGATTAACAATACTTACAAGGCAGAAATAAAAAAGAGAACTTTATTCCCCGGAAAAGGGATTCTTCATGAGAGCGTGATCTGCTTATATTTTTCTATTGTTCCAGAGGCAGAAAGGAGAGAGAGTTGGAAGCCAGAAAAATTGAAGGAAAAACAGCCTGGTCGCAAATGGAGTGATAGTTTTCACCACTGCGCATTGGATTCAGCCCTCAAAAAGCTGAAATGACAATCCAGAACTTTAAAATTATATGAGGGCATCTTCCTTCACTGGAGGAATCATCTTTAAACATAAAGCATTTCTGCAATGTACTCTTGGGATTACATTTTGGAGAATTCACCTAGCTGTCTAGGAAAGGTTAAGATTAAAACCCAGCAACTTTGTCCCTGATGATCATATATTCCTGCTTCCCATTCAGAGTGCCTCTCGAAGTCCAAGACATAGTGACTATCCCTTTTTATATCATCAGAGAAGAGAGATCTAACCCATCTATCCTGCTTGAATCATGTTTAAATAATAATTTAACTCAGTTCCTCGAGTTAATGGAGATGGCTTCTATAGAAGAGAACTACATGACCCCTGCATTTTCAGCAGTTAATGGACAACATTTCTACTGCAGAAAGTAGAGCATCTTTTGTATTTGTGGTGGCAGGTTTTACAGTGCAACAATTGCTGTAAGTGGCAAGGGCTGAATTTATCCTAGTGCTCCCAATAAAAACTCTATATGTAATATATGTTTGAGGGAGCATGAAAGGTTTAAAGGTGGTCAGCAAAGGAAAAACAGGTTTGTATTTTCGTTGTCTTACAGTATAGGAAAATGCAACCCTAACACAGTTTTATCTTAATTTTTAATTCCTCCTCCTGTGCTTATCGTTAAAAATTCAGAGTTTCTGCCCTGGGAGGTTCTGGGGACAAATGGAGAATTGGCATGGCTATGGCAGCATACCTACGTTGGAAATAAAATCTTAAGTATTTGAGATGCAAAGTGAGGGGCTTTTCAACATTGTTTTCATTAACATGCATATAACTAAACCACTTGGGAAAAATACGTCTTTATTAAAGATTCAAGGTCCTCATTTCTGCCAGTATGGTTCTAAAAAAGGCCTACCAGGAATCCTTCAGCAGGAACAAGGAAAACTCCTCTTGACATTCTTGATATTTCTAAGTTTAAAAATGTATATATTTTAAAAAAATCTCTACTTTCTCATGTCCCCTCTGCACATGAGAATGAAATGTACGCTGCAAGGTGTAAATTCATTTTTTCCTCTTTATACATCACCTTTGTACAGAAATAAAGTCAAACATCAAACAGTTATTTTGTTTGAGTGTTTAATAGAAGATATATCCATCCAAGCACAGCTAAATCATTTTCTTGTCTGGCAGCAATCACTGCTTCCCATCACTGCAATATCTGCATTCATTTAGTTACCTCAAATATACATCTAATATTTCAACCACAAAGTGAATTTCAGTGGTAATAAAAGGGTATGAGTGAACAGAATTACTAGACAGCTCCCCAAGTTAGTCTTATAAGTTCATTAGCTTGCTTTCAAGATTCCCGAATGTGCAGCTTCTCTCAAAATAGCTCCACAAAGTCGCTTAATACAAGGATGCTGTGTGGAATTCAGATGCTTGGTGGATCGACCCATTATAAAGCAATCAGGGAAATACCTGTTGATTTGCAGCAAAGCTAGCTTTAATCAAAGGGCTGCAAAATTCCTGATTGTTAAAAGTAAGCACAATAGTTCAACTCATTTTATAACACCTCACTGCTTTTGCTTTTAACAGCGACCTGCTGTTCAGACATTTTCCCTCAATTTTGTAAAATCTGGTTGTTTTAAAGTACTGGCTGAGCTCTGCATTTACCTGACATCTTATCAGGCCGCCTGGCAAGCTGGATGGAGGTGGGAGAAAAACATAAGACATTCACAAAACTGCTCTCCTTGCAGCTAATTCTTGTTAGTAGGGCAGTGGTACTTGGCACTGTGGAAAATCACTAAAGAATCCTGAAGTCTCTTAAAACATCACAGCAAATACAGCACAGTCCCTGCTCCGAAGCATATCCCATCTTGTTAGAGAAGACAAGCAGGGTTAGAAGAAAGAGACTGAACGTTCAAACAGGTGAACAGAATCCCATCATTTCTACAGGATCTTACTGCTGTTGTTTTTGCTGGTTTCCCTCATTAGGTTAAATATGACCTTATTTAACATCATCACATAAAAGCCTTTCGGAAGGGTTATTTCAGGAAGAGATCAAGGGGAGGACAAAGGAAGGAAGGACAACCAGAGTCCAGTGTTGCACAGCAGATTGCCACATAGGCAATATGTTTCAAATGAAGACTTCAGAAAGCAACCTGAGAACATTTTGGATGTTCTTGGGTCTGAAGTTTCACTCAGGTGGATGATGTTTAGGATATACTCTCACCTAAAAATATCCACATGAAAAATGATACCGAAAGCCCTGCTGACAAAAGTGCATGAAAGCTTCATCTGCAAGTATTTTCATAAGTGATTTTGTCCTACTATATAAGAGCCATATGACTGAGGCAAACATTAAACCAGTACTTCCATGCTCCTCAAGTTCTTGCTGCTAAAGGTTTTTACCAGATTTAGGATCATGAGATATGACAGTAGGCTGCTACTATACATTTCCAGATCTTTAAGCATATTCTAACACCACTTATGAGGCTTCCAGAATATTTAACATTTGCCAACTGTTAAACTGGATGACATGTATGGGCATATTAATAGTGAGCTGATTATAACATGGTTTGAGAAAATATTGATGGTCACAGGCTTCATTATGTACTGACTGATAACCAGACCTGAGATCTCTGTTTTTTTCTCAGCCAAATTACCTACCACTAAATTGGCAAATTCAAAAAAAAAAAAAAAAAAAAAAATCCACCAAACTGCTCTAGATGGAGGCACTTCCAATTGGCATATTCAAGATTTGGGGAAATACTTTGCTCAGTTTAGAACTGAGGAGGGCCAACCTTTCAGTCTGTCAATTTACAGGTCAATGCCAATTCAGATCATTAATAGTGCCAGGAAAACTTTCATAAAATACCTGTAACATCCTGAATCTGAGCCTTTGCTAAATGTATAACCTTTTCCGTGAGCCATTTATCAAAAATTATCAAACAGATGCCTCAGAACAAAAAGCTGGTTACCTGTCAATCAAGATATTAATAGATAGCTTCACTGAAGCTTAAACTGAAGGTGGAGAAATACAGTGCTCTTGTTCTCTCCTGGTACCTCTGAGTAGTAACTGAAGAATCATTCTCCAGTCAATACAGTTCATCATGTGCTCCAGCTAGATTTACTCTATTGATTATTTATTGCAAAACTTCGCAACATTTTCTACCACAGATGCCACAAAGTTGAAGCACAGGGGTCCTACTGAAGCCTATTTCGGAGGCCTAATTTCTTTAGCTTTCTTACCTTGCCTTGGTGGCATTACAAAGATAGTGTGCCTCCTCTTTTGTTCTTTACTAACTCATTAGATTGTGTTAGCTCTAGCTGCCCAAGGTGTCTCTCTGATGTTCCACACTTCCAGCATTGCAACCCTGGGGGCTAGCAGCATCTCTTCACATTGAGATCTGATTCAGACCTCATGCTACATGAGTTCACAGCCTGTGTCACAGAGTAGGGGTGCTCCACAAGGTAAGACAGCCTGAGAGCCACGAGTCCAAGCAAGGCAAGAAGAGGGAAATGCTCAAGACAGGTGCAGCTCTGCAGCATCCCAGGAAGAAGGGCATAGCAGGTCAAGTGATGGCAGCTAAGCTCAGCCAACAGTCCAGACCATCACACCTGTCTGTGGTGATGGATAAGACAAGCTCAAGGTCAAGGTAAGGGAAGCCAATGAGACTGGTCTTTAGTTGTGCAGCTCAAGCTGCTCCAAAGGGTCCATACGTATAGTCACGGATGGTCAACACAGAGAAGGGACTGGTCCTTTTCTTTCAGCCGTACATACTAAGAGGCATAATGGTATTCTGTTTTAATGCCTGAACAATTTGGAATAAGCTTCTTTTGAAGAACAGTATAAAGAAAAGCTAGATGAATAATTGTATAAAGATTGTCAATATCCAGATCTACCTTGAATTTTACTCTGCACTGCCCTGCCTGAGCTCCTAAGAGAATTAATAGAAGCTTTGTTATTGACTTGAACAGGCAATATCCTTTTTAAAAATTTTTTCTTCGTTATAGAGTGATGTGAGTTTAAGTAGTCTTTCACAATGCTGCAAGGTCGCTTCCCAAAAGGAAAGTAAACTTCCATGCTAACATCAACAAACATGCAGGGAAGTTGCAGAAAAGCGCAGTTTAAAGGAAAACACAGAGGATGGTTTCTCTGGAGGCTAAAAAGACCATATTGCCCTGTAGAAAATTACTATACCTATGCATATGCCCATGCCTATTGCAAAGGACTTACTTAAGCTTTGGGAACAGATGAGACTTTTTCAAGCGGAGCACCAGTACCAGTTTCCTTCCAGAATGCCTGGCTAATTACACATTGCAATCCTGGATTTATATATGAACAAATTTCCCTGCAAGCGACATTAATGGCAAAGGCAGACAGCATCTATTCATTCGCAGAAGACATGCAGATTGAACAACATCCTCAGCCATCTCTTCATTTCTTGATTTCACTGCCCACTGACTCACTCAAAAGAGAAGTGGCTTCCCACTACACAGAAGCAGCCACAGCAGCAACCTTTAAAGCGGGCTTTTCTGTAAATCAAATCTCCCAGGACATAGTCACGACGTGGAACTAATTGGAGCCACTGCTGGAAAGAGCTCTGTGGATAGTGAAGGTGCTCTAGCTGTTTTCTGTTTGCCAGAGGCAAGTCCAGGCAGTGGCCCAGACACCCTGCTGCCTGCCCAAAAGCTCTCCTTTGCATTGCTCCCTCTCAGAAGGCAGCCCATTGATAAGCTCTGGAGATGCTTATGAGTCTATCACGGTGCCAGTTCTCAGGACTCTGACTGTGGATCTCAATAAAGATGTGCAGTGCAAAAGCAGGACAGACAAAGAAAGATTATTTTCTTTTCCCAAGTGAATAAGGCACCAAAAGCGGGCATCGTGTAGTCTTTCACCTGCAGGACAGCTTTAAGATGACAGCATAATCTATTTTATATCAAGCTCACCTCGAGATGCAATGTTTTCAATTTGGTAAATACACGACGCAAGATCGGTTTCCCAGGTTTGACTTTTCATAAAGGCGCCTGTGACATGAACATGATCTAATCTTCCCATTATACAAAAGTTGCAGTTACCATCTGAAGTAATGTCAAGGAATTTACAAGTAATGTTGAATTAAGAAATTAAAGGGACACTTCTGTAGGGAACCAAAAAGATAAGGACAGACATAAACAATTCTGGATTCTTACTAAGACTCCCGAAAACCCAGAAAACACTCACTACACAGCACTGTTCCCTGCTGCTGGCTGCAAACCAGTGAATATACGATGAAAAGGGGCAGGCACAGATCTTACCTTCCACAGTTCCTGCTCTCTTGGGAAGGCCAAGGCACTTTTGAGCACAAATCAGAAAGTTGGTGAGTTATCCTGAGAGAACAGAAGGGCAAGAATAGAGCTAACTCAAACCTTCACATGTACAGGTTGTTTCAATAGACCTCTGACTCCAAATCATGAATTCCTTACTCAGTGCAACTCAACACAATGTTAGTTTTACTTCACGCCTGCAGACTCAAGACCAACTGGGCCTTATCCTACAAGAGATCAAAGGTAAAGGTTACCACTGACGTGTGCAGAAGGGTCACCATTGATGTGTGCAGAAGGGTCAATCCCTTAACAGATTATGTCTCTATACCCAGCATATGAAAATATGCACTAATACACCGGAAATTCAAAACAGCAACTATATTGATAATTTGCTGTAACATTAGGGAAGTGTAAAAGTTCCGTCTACAAATGTCCTACCGAGTGGTCTCTATTACATCTTAGGCACTGGAATATTTTAGACCATGAAGATTATATGGCTGTGCTACCATGAACTAAGACGGCCTGACCTGGCTTAAGGTCCAATCTCAAGAAGCCATTAGGTATCTTCTGCTTAGGGAAGATTTAAAAAAGGCTTACAATTAAGCATATATTAGATTGTTGTACTCAGTGGGCACCCTTTGACATAGGGATGGTCTTGGTAAGCGTTATCAAGTCAGGAATGCTAATCAAATAACGAAGGACATCAATGGAAAGTACATTTCAAACTCACGTTTGAATCATATATTAGCCAGTATGTTCAGACATTCAGAGTGAAATGCATATATATGAGCTGTAAAGATAACCACAAAAACCCCTTGCTAATGCATGTAAAAAGTATGCAAAAGCATTCCATTTTGCTCTTGAAAAGTCCCTGATGTCTGAGTTTTCGCATATTAAAATTTGGCAAATAGCAGCTCATGTACAAGCTAAAGATCAAGAGCTGCTCACAAACATCCTGCAGTGAGTAACTACAGGTGCCTAATAATTTAAGAAAATTGAAATACATTCCTTGGCAAGACAAAATCAGAAGTGCCAACTTCAACAGGCTAACAGTGCCTATGAGCTAGGCAACTACATTAATTCCTTATATTGAATGAGTTATGGGACGTATGCAAAATGCAGCAATTCACTGTTCTTTTTAAGTTAACATCTGATGAATAGAAAGCAATAATCAACTTTACACTTCAGTTCAAATTAGCAGAAAGGCGACGCATACATGTAGGTGTCTTAAGTGTATTATTTCTGTATTAAAAGATGGCAAACAGGAATCCAAGTACAAATCCCATATTTTTAAATAGAACTCTTATTGTTTCCAAGGAGATTCAGGAGTTAAAATGTATTTTTTTTTCCCCTGAAATATGCCTCATTGCTTTCTTTCAAATCTCAAATGTTATTGTTTAAGTGTTTTATTGTCTTTTACTTTGTTTTGTTTTAACCAGGCACGGATTTTGACACTTAAAGCATATTTCCGATGCTGCCAAGTTCATTTCAGACACAGTAACGAAAAATTAGGTGAGCTGGGAAGAAAAGGCAAACCATGAGAGCTAAATATCAAGGGAGCAGTAGGGCCCTGAGAACATGAACAGGAATGAGCATGCCTTTGGAAAAACTGTCTGGCAGCATGGACCTCCTGGCTTATTAAACTTCTACACATGGAAATGCATATATTTATAAAATGTCTTACGGGAGAAATACGGAAACCGTGGTCTCGATTTTGAGGGGGTAGCAATTCAGTGTAGTAATAACTCTACACCAAGGAGCCTACAGGAAAAAGGTAGGCAAACTTACATTTTACAATTTCCCTGCAAGTACTGACGAAACATTCACCTTTCTTTAGGATGTTAGGATTCACGTGATGCCAGCCCAAGATTATTCCCAACTGGAATAATTTAATCTGGAGAGAGGATTCCCTCTTTCCAAAGCACTATCCAAATATGCTGCAAGGCAGATCTTCATAGCTGTGACTTTAGAAACCACTTCCCTCCATCCCCTGATTATGACAACACCCTAATTCATTAAAGTTTCATTCAGGAAGAAGGATATCTTTATTAAGAGCATCACTAAAGCTGTTCATTAAACTGAATACTCCAAGAACTAAGCCGTAGATGGCAAAGAGATCATTGCCATTTCTTTTCTCAAAAATAATGCAAAGGAAGCAAACCCTGGTACTCACTATATGCAAAAGGAGGAGAAAATCTCAAAGATACTGAAAATGTTGATTTTCATATGTTTCATGTAGGATGATCTTGACAGTAGGTAACATTACCTTTTCTGCCACAAGAAAATATGACCATCATTGCTAATGACAAAAGTTAAAATATCCTAGAACATACTAATAAAATAAAACACGATAAAATCATCTATAGCTCTCTGTAATTAGATGTTTTTATTGCAACTTGAAAGACAGAAAAAATAACAGCCCTGCAGGGTTAAGCACCCTCAATAAAAATCTCTGCCATGGTACAGACTTCAATAACTGAGACTTCATATTCATTTTTCAAGCCAAAGGAGTGGGAGTTCTGTGTTTACACTAACTGCCTGAGTGAATGACATTTCTGCCACCAAGGAACAATTTTAAATGAGTGGTGAATGTTTTTCAAGGTGAGGAGAACACACAGAAGGAGGACTCTCTTGTTCTGGCTGTGAAGATCAGACAGATCTTTGGCTGATCTCACACTGTCCTTGTGGGATATGGTAAAATTCTGAGCATTCAAAAGTTCAGGTTTCTCAGTTTGAATTAATTAGCACTAAATCCCCCATCCTTTTACATTGGCCTGATTCTGCATCATACCTGTCTGAAGTAGTTTTCATCTAGATACAGAAAATCTGCAGTTGGTTTCTCTGTGGGCAATATAAGGCTGGCTAAGGGCCTGCATAACATGGCTACATTCCTTCTTATCTTCAGGTCACTTTAAACTTAGCTGGGGCATCTCCACAGAGTAATCAAGTTGCAGTGTAGACAGACATCTGGAGCAGAAATCTACCTCGTGGTAATTGGAATTCAATGGCACCAAAAAGATCTACTCTAGATCCCAGGACTCTGCTCAAGAAAGAGGGGAATAAGACAGCACTTAAACTAGTTTTTTCTCCAGCCAGTCGTCGGTAGTGGAAGACAAACTTTGTGCCTGCAAGTCTTTCATAGAGTGTATAAATAGTGAGTATAGGGCAGCCAACATGAGCAAAGGGCTGTTCTGCTACACCAAAACATGTTGGGACCTTCAAAAGGAAAAGGCGTGAGAAAGGTAGCAATAAAAAAGACATAAAAGCATTTTAAGAGATGATTGCAGAAAGGGTCAGAGAGTAAATACAGTTAAGATAGTCTAAAGTCCTTCTAAATCAAAAGCAGACTAGGGGCAGAGGAGTATTACTGCTTCAGGCATGTTTATGAATTTGAGGGCTGATCCCAGTTTTGGTACTCATGACAAACTGGAATTACCTTTTTAACATAAGCCATTCTGTCAAGTAAAGCAGGAACCTTCACTCTGCAGGATGTTTGGGTGTTGAAAAACCCCTGCAAATATTCATGTACATTTATACCCATGCATATTGCTTTCCTAGAATGTCCTCCCGGGAAATTGAAGCTGATATAATGGGTTTTGGGGAAGCGTGGTTAGAGACGATGCCTAAACATTGAGGAGGCTGCAGAGTTAGCTAAGGTCTAACAGCCTAAAGTCTCTCATAAATATTGTCAGCAGACTTCCTCATGACAGAGTGACTTCAACACACTGAACTCGCAGCTCAGAGCGATTGTGTCACTCTCATCACTGCTTCCCCAAGTATTCAAGGCTATAACCGAGGATCTATATTATGATTAATGCGCCATGTGTATTCCTACCCAGAGGTTAAATAACCCTGGCGGTATATTTTACTCAGTTTTCCCCTTATATGCTTGAAAAAAGTGGCTTATTGAAGAAAAAACATAAAACAAAAAATACGTAATTTATCAAGCTTGCCACACTTTCAAATTCTGATGCATTTTATTCATGTTGTTACATCCTCATCGCAGCTGTCCGAGAGAATGACAAGAAGAGGACAGCTTTCACCGCCAGTTTATTAGGGCTTTCTCTGTTTTAAGACTTGCACACACTTAAATACTTAAAGTATTTATTTACTTAATAATATTATCTGACGCTGAAAAATACCAACACATTCTCTCACCTCAGTAGCAGACACTGGGGCACAAAAGCAATCCAAGATTTTCCAAAAGCTGACATTTAACAGCACTCGAAATGGTAGTTTTTCAACACAATCTGCTAACAAATCTAAATTAACTGCCTCTGAGGACAGTTATCTATTTAACAAGAAGCTCCAAATTGTCTGCTCAGCTACATGGCTAGGAAAACTGCAGAAATTGACTCAAGGAAGCACAGACTCCAAACCAAGAAGTGCTCAGGCTGCCCAGGGAAGCAGTAGAGTCACCGTCCCTGGTGGTGTTCAAGAAACGTGTAGATGAGGCACCTGGGGACATGGTTTAGGTGGCATAGTGGTCATGGGTTTACAGTTGGACTTGGTGATCTTAAAGATCTTTTCCAGCCATAGTGATTCTACGATAAAACTGCTGGAAGCGAAATTACAAGCCCTGCACTAGTGCAAGGATTCTCCAAGCTGCTTCGAGGTGGGTTGAGAGCTCTGCCCTAGCTTCTCTGCCCAGACATCACCACCCAGCCCCTGGGAGCAGGGCTGAGCTCCCAGCTCCAGGGGAGGAGGAACCCTCCCCGTGCCCACTGAAGGCAGCAGGGCACACTGATGAGCACAAGGCTCTCGTGGCTCGCAAGGAAAGCAGCACTTCTGCAAGCAAATGCAGCCAACAGGCTCACCACAACCCAAACCCATCACCTGATGGTGTGGCTAATATTGTGCCCCACTGAGATATCATTTATCATTTCACTTAACTAACACTTTCCCTCCTAACTGCTGTTGTGCTGTCAGGTGGCAACTCATTTTCTTCATGTAATTGCATCCAAATATAAGCTGAAGTTAAATTCACTTTTCTATCTTTTCACTTCAAAAGGCCATTTCTTTTGAGTTTATATGTAAATAGTTTTCTTCCCATTGTAACATTATGCACAGAAACAATCCAAATCACTTGATAATTGTTGCTTTAAGTAATGTATTACTGTGAAAATGTAACAGTTATAAAGAGTGTGGAATATGTTAGAAGGCAATTGAGTTTAATTGTATCCCCGAGACTACTTTGCCATGCCTGCAGCTGTTTTTTGCATGGAAAAAGCACAGGTCCATGAGATACTCTTTATCAGCTATTGAAATTATACAGTGATTCTGGTGCTACTTTTCAACCCCTGGATAATTTTTACTCCAGAAAATGTTATGATATATAGTACTGAGCCAAGATATCACACCAAAACGGTTCTGCTATGTTTGACTAGTCTTCTGGGTTTTTTTGTGTGTTACTCAAAGGAAATATATCACTGCATAATAATGGGGGAGGTACAGAGCCTACTAAATCAAGCTTTATGAAATACAAAAGAGGAATTTAAAGGTATCAGAACTATATTATTGCAACACCTGGAGATACCTACAGTGCCTTATCTTTAAGAAAATTATTGATTGTAATTCCCACAAAATTATCAAAAGTACTTGCATAACAGTACAAGCTAAATAATAAACTTGTGTGAGTCTACACTGAGTTCTTTAGAAACATACACTTCCATCAAGATTCTGTCCCTAAGTCTTCTGTAAAGTATTGTTAATTTTACAGACATGTAAAAATAAACATTGTGATTTTGAAATTATGAAGAGAAAAATATATGAGCACTGGTAACAAATATGCCAGAAAATCCCACACCATGGCAGGTCAGATGTAAGCAGAAAACTAAAAGTTCTTGCATGAGATGCTCAAGCGAATATTCTGAAGCTCTTCAAATACATCAGAAGCATGAAAGAGTGGGGTAATCAAGGAGATTGCTTGTTTAGGTGAAAGAGACACTCAAGGATGACGCCCAGTGGCAAAACTCAATGAATCCTTTGTATTAGTCTGTGCTGCTGCGGGGATTTCCGTATCAGTGCATTTTTTGTAGCAGAGATGTCAAAGGAGCTAGCTAAATTCAAGGGAAAAAATCAGAAAGGGTTAGACAAAATAGATAAACTGGCTGCCAGTAAGTCATGAGGAATGAGTGAAATCCTCCAAATATTACCAGAGGAACTCAAATGTGCCACGACTGAGCTGCTGGCCAAGCCAAGGAACCCAACAGAACAAACTGCCACTGTGCCAGGGGACTGGCGCATTGCTTGAAAAGAGATCATAGGGTTACAGACCAGGAAATCCATCTTCCATCCCTGAAAAGACGTCTGCATCCATAGTAAAGAGTAAGATTCCTGAAAAGTGAGAAGAACTTGGGAAAGAGTCAGCATGGTGCCTGTGACAGGAGCTCTGGCAAAGCAGGGCCAGTGGGAGCTGCAGCACATTAGGGTTGTCAAAACGTCTTTGGCAAGGCTCTGTACTAAACACAACTATAGCAACTAAACTGCTCTGAGATTGGAGGCAAGCTGGAATGAACAGAAAGCTGGTCAAAGAAAAAGAAGCAAAGGGCAGGACTTGAGGGTTGCTTTTCAGGGTCGAGAAGAGCTTACAACACAAGCTGGCAATACTACAAAATGCCCAAGATCCGTGTTGAAACTGCTTTGATTCAACATCTTCACCAGCGATCTAGAGAAGAAAGTGACCCACTGAACAGTAACTCATCTGGGGAAAATAATCACTTCAGTGTCACCGCAAGGGAAATCCAGACTTTTTTGGTGTTAATGCAGTCAAATTATTCTCAGATTCTTTATGCTTTTGATGTCCTCTCCCACCCATTTGTTACAACTGACTGATGATTAATACTCACAAGCACCTCTTACTTTACCACATCCTCCCATATCATGGAAAACTGTCATTTTCACTTAACATTTTTCAAACAACAGTGGTAAAATAAGAACAAAAATCTCAGAGCAGATTAGGTAAACATAACCACAGTGGCAACCACCACTGTGTTTATAACCCATCTGTAGTAACTGTAAAGCTGCTCATAGAATTAAAATACTGCAAGAAAGAGAGAGGAAACAAGCATCTTCCTCCTTGTTTATGTAGCTGGTGAGAGGAATCACTAATGCTTTGACTGCTACCATTAGTTAAAGAACTGTTATTTAGCTAAGATAACATTCCCATTTTCTTTCCAAGAGTTCCTAGAGCACCCATTGTTAAAGGTCGAAAAGATTGCAATCTTAAAACTGTAACTGGAACGTATTGAGTTCGTGCAGTAGTGACATGCTGCAAATTCTAACTTCAGGAGAGCTCTACAGCACCACAACTTCCAGTGGAATTTCACAATCGCTTCATTTTTCTTCATTAAGTAAAATTAATCTGTCACAAAATGCAATGCTAAGCACCCTTTTAAATTTAGTCATAACTAGCCACTTCTTCCATGTCACTGTCATACTCTATATTAGCACAGAGCTCAGTAACTTTTCCAGGAAAGTGGGCAGCACAGGGTTGAGCTTCTTCCCAGCTTTTAAAGATGTATTTAAAAAGCTCTTTCACATGGTAGTTTATCTTTACACCACCTCAGAAAGGTGGCCATCCTGCTTTTTTTTTTTTTTTCCCTAAAAAAGTACTCTTGAGATCATTTTGCAAAAAGTCTGTCTTCTCCGTGTGAATGCGGTACCAAGCCAGCTACCTTCAAGACTGTTCACTTCTGCAAGAGTTAAAATTGCACCCTCCATGCAGAAAAAAAGTAGGATCATTCCATAAAGCGCCTAGGGGTAAAGTTGTAATGGTGGGAACTTGTGTTATGGTTTATTAAACAAGAGCTCCAGGAGGAGTTCACCCTTTCAGAACTCAGCCATAATCGTACCCGCACACTTGTCACATTTTTTTTCATTCTTGAAGAAATGAAGATATAGCTACAAAGCACAGAGCAGCTACAGTTAGATATCCTAAATGTCACTATGTGGCAATGCTTGATCTGACGAGATACCCGGAACAGCACGTGGAGTTATGTGCTTTTAAAGATACATAATGAAACATTAACTTATCTGATGTTTTTGCAAAATCACTGAAATACATCTCATTCAATGCTTTCTCACCTATACTGACATTTCAAATTGTAATTCTAAATATATTTCATTTTGCATGATCTAGTATAACCCAAAGCCCATGCACAGGCATAATTTGTACCATTTTCTGTCATTTGATCTTAATCTTCGCTGGAATTCAGCCCATTCTTACTGATACCCCTTCCAAGCAGTTCCTAAAAGCAATCAGAAATCTTCCATCACTTTATCTTTGTGAATTAAAGGCTAAAAATCAGTGGTAGGATTTCTTACAGTGACTTGTGCACAAAATTGCAACTACTTTCAAACACATCTCTCTCATTTACTATAAAGTAAGAAAATATATTTCAAGCCAGGTCTTCCAACAAGCCCCCCTCTGTCATTTATCTCATCTCATTCTGCTGCACGGAAAGTTAGAGCCAAATTGCATTTAGCTGGTAGCTGAAGAAAAGATTCTGAAGTATAACCTGTTCTCCTACAAAAATATCAGTGCTAAATAATACTGCTGTTATAGCCTGTTATTTGGATTTTATTGTGCAGTACTCTTCATAAATAAACCAAAACTATACAATGCCTTATAGGAATGAAATGCTGCCTACATACAAAATTTCATTATTAAAACACACATCAAAAATACATTATCTTTGATTTCAAACATACATCATTCTTCAGTTGCAGATGACTTTCAATCCTCCTAACATAATGCTTGATTCTGTTACATAGAACTACCTGTCCTGCGTGTGTAGTGGTTAAGCGAACGCTACATCTTGGACTTGAATTTTTCTGGGAAAAATATTGACGAAAGATTATTTTGACTGCAATCTTGTTTTGCTGAAATGGCAACACATGTTAAGGCAAATTAATGTAACACAGACTCAGAATAATTTGGGTTGAAAGAGACTTCTGTACCTGGAAACCAGGGAATAACTTAAAAGTTAGAGACTACTTTGAAATTGTATTGAGTTGCTCTGAACCTTGTCCAGGTGAGGTCTGAATAGCTCCAACCATCCAAAACATGCCCTAAGTCTAGATAAAGTCTTTTAAAAAGCAAAGCATCAGAGCTTGCAACAAGGGCGAACTCAGGATTTTAGCAAAAACCACTGGGTGGCAATCACCTTCCCATCAATCACATCCCAACTATTCCCAGCTATCACATCAGCATCTCCACACCTCTTCTAAAAGAGGTTAATGTCTCTTGGAAAACCTTGCACAAAATACAGACATGCAACGAAAGAGCACATTAGATGTGGTGATTAGCTGAGACACGCTTTGTTACAATGGAGATAAGGGAGGAATGCTGCAGTTGGGATTTTTGTGACATGAAGTACAGCTTTACCTCCTGAACTCAGCAGTGGTAGAAGGTTTAGCTTGTGAGCAACCCATAAAATAAATGAATCTTCCTTCTGTTTAGACTGTAAGTCTTTTATCACCTAAAAGTACACAGTTGTGACTATCCAGCCTGCCTTTATGAGCTCTCATTAGTCATGTCAATTTGACAGATCTCTCACCAGCACCCATAAAAGAGGAGAAACTTTTGTGTACCCAGTACTGCGTGGTGACCTTCCCTTACAAAACTGTGCTTCTGCAGAAAATGAACACGCTTCTTTTCCATTTCTTGGCCTGCTTCTCAGGTAAACTCACCAGGTACAATACTTTCCTGTTCATTTACCCTGCTCATTTACTCCTGATTAAATCAGATTTTTTCCTCCCATTTTAACTAGAAAAGCAAGTAAATAAATACATTGTATGAAAAGACATTCCTATAGTGTTTCTACTTCAGCTTACTTAACACCTGGTACTTTAGGAATTTTTCTACAAGGAACAGCTTTGTACAACTAATGCACAAACTCTAGCAGCACTCTGCTTTGCTACTGTACTTTACTCTGCAATATAAAAGCAAACCACTTATACCGTGCAAAGTTTGGATTTTGCTCTGTTCTTCAGGAATACGCAAAGATAAGGCCAAGGGATGAGTGGAAAATAGCTGCTATATAACAACCAAAAGCACTGCAGATCCTTCTCATCTCTTCTGCTTTCAAGGCATCACTGGAGAGAATCTATTTAGATTTAGTGACCTTTCTGATAGCTCCCAGAAAGGGCAGCAAACTTGATGCCTCTCTCAAATGCAGAGCCAAGCCTTACACACTGCTTCAGCAGTGATACCGCTTCCCTTGAGGCGCCTGTTTCCATTTCAGTCACTACTTCATTGATTCAGCCTGGTTCTTGTGGGAGACGAGGCACAAGTGCTATTTTTATCCATTTGGATAGTCTAGAGGTGAAGCTATCCACTAGCCACAGAAATGGCATTCAAATCTATTGATGCACTCTGCGTAAAACTGCACATTGTAGCATCACATATACATTTCTATAAGCCTTTGTATATACAGGAACAACTATAAGTAAAAAAGGCAGGTTCTTTTTTGCTTGTACACAATTTGAGCCATGCCACAGAGTGCAAACATTCCAGCCACAGGAAACCAGAACGAGCTAGTTCCTTTTAGTGGAAGCTAACCACAGCAGTCACGATGGAGTAAACATTTCTCACACTTTTTCTGTATTCAAACAGCTCTTAGCTAAACTCCCCCTGTGGAACACGGCCTATTATAAACACATTTTTGCAAAATGAAATCTCTATTTCATTTTATAAATCCACATTACAAGCAAAAACTTGTATCTACTCTGTTAAAAAACTAATTCCTAGGACTGCCAAAAATTAAGACCATGGACTAATGCATAAATGCAGCCTGTCTTTTTTAACTTCTCTTACTTGTACAGATGCTGGGCCAGCTTTAAAACTGAATCAATATTGAAATGCAATAAACATGTGTTTTTAGGTACCAGACCACATGACCCATACATAACCTGTAATTTTCATGACACGCTACATGCAGTAAAACTTTCCTCATAATTTTGGCTGTTGCTTCAGAAGTGTATCTAATTACTACGCTATTTCTTGAGAAAAAGAGCCCATGAAAAAACATATTGTTTCCTTGGGGCTAAGGACAAATTATAGAAGATTTCCAAACTATTTTTTTAACAAGCTCTTACCAGGCACCTATTAAAAAAAATCAGCATAAAGCCTATCTTTATGCACAGAAATGAATTATACATTTACACGGTCTTCTCTCTTTTCTTTCTACCCACAAGACAGACTGGGGACAGTCTCATTTTCAGAGGAAAAAAAAAAAAAAGATGATTTTTTGAGGGTCCTGTGGTGACAAAATTGTTCTGTATAATGTGGCAGGTTGGCAGCAAGAATTATAGGTCACAGGATGTTTCATCTCCCAAAAAACTCTTATTAGAGTTGGCAGTCAGCTCTGCAGTGACTTTTGCATGTTAACACAGAGCAGGCATGTGAGCATGGAGACCAGATGGAGAATAACGTGCCAGAGGTTGTTATCCGTGCTGCCCTGTGCCTCTGCAGAGCAGAATCTCACCTGTCCTTCCCTATCAGACCTGTGGCAAGCTCCTCTTACATGGACCTAAGAGATTTGAAATTTCTGAAAGCCAAGGACAGTTTTCTGCTTTCATGCCCTGAGATGAATTGCACAGGGAGCAACGGCAGCCAGTTACAGCAGCCTAAGCTACGAGGGAGCATCCAAGACACTTCCTGTGCCACATCCTACGTGTCCCAGCAGCATTTGTGAGTCAGCCCTGGCCTGCCTCGAGACCTGACCCACTGCTGGTTGCAGCAGAGCTCCAGAGTCGCTGTGACATCTCCGGAGACAGGAGCTTCCTCCCAGTTTGTGCCCATCTGCTTGCTTAAAGGCAGAAAATCAAACAGCAATGTCACTTAATCAAAAATCAGTAAGCACAAGGTAAAAAAGGATTTTTTTTCTTTGTAATGTAAGAAAACAGTTTTAAATAGAGCGTAGGGACTGTGTTTGGTGTGAAATAGTCCGTGGAAAATCAGAATTTCAATTGGGTTCAGACAGCTTGACAACAAAAGACATGACAAGAGAAAGAAAATCTGGCCTGCATCAACTGCTAAAATTATCATTTCCTCTTCCCTCATCTTGCACAGAGTGTGCTGCTGGATGTAAAAAAAAAAAAAGCACATAAGCATCAGTTCATCGTGTCTGATTTTGTGTCAAAAAATGCAATTTGTTGATAAGGCGCTTCACAAAATTGGAGCGACAGGAGAAACAATCAAGTTAAATCAACCACAATGAATAGATAATTTGGTCAGATCTGCTGGAGTTACTGACATTCTCTTAAAGTTTCATTACTTTCCAACCAAAGATAGTAATTTCATATTATTTTGAAAAAGGCTTGGAAAATGCCTCAAGAATTAGAAGACTTTAGCTACTGCCAGTGCAAGAACTTCATTCTCTATTCAGTGAAGTTTGCTGCAAAATACAAATCGCTCATTGTGAGAACTCAGCACAACAGTGTTGGATGGGAGGTCATCAAATCCTTTAATTCTGTTTGGAAATGGCAGAAGAGCAGTTTCATAAAGGAAAAAGGGTGGCAAAATGGTCACATGAATGAAAATGCAGCCAGACCAAGGGGCCATTTAGTCCAGTATTCTCCCTCCAAAAGTACCCAGGACAATATCCCAAGGTATGGAGAAGTCAGGAATGCAGTAACACTTCCTCAGACTTTCCCAGTCTCTGCAATGTAGTGACTCCACAAGCCAAAAGAGACTGTCTTGGTATGCACTAGGTTTTCTTGATTTTTCCCTCTCTGATCTATTTGTGCAGCTGCTTGCTGAAATCCTGGAAGCCTAAAACATACAACAGAAGTTACAGCAAAAATGTCTTGCTTAGGCATACATTGTGTGAGTAAATACTTCTTGCTGTTTGTTCCAAGCTGCCACACGCTGACAATGTCCCTATTTCTTTGGTTAGGAGACACACTAAACAACAGTTTTCCAATTTACCTTTTCCTTGCCACCCGTGATTTCATTGACTTAGCCCAATCTGTTACGCTACCCATTGCAATGTCAACTATTTTTGTTTACAGGAATAAATGCTGTTCTTTGCTGTTCTCCAATTCCCACAAATCCTCACCAGTGTGGCACACGGTCTGTACTGCAAACATCTTGTATTTTTCTCCAGTCTGCTGCAGATTCAAATGAGCAGGTTTTGTTCTGTTCTTCCTAGTCTCCAGCCACTTTCTTCCCACTTAAAGAAATTACCTTCTCAGTTTTGCCAATTCAGTTCTTCGCTTGACTTTGTTCTACATTAAATCTCATAAGTGATCAGATTTTTAAAGGCTCCAGAAACACCTTTCTCTCCTTTTTTTTTTCTTTCTTTCTCTCAAACAAATGCTTAAACGATTAAAACTGCAGTATGTGCAAGGAAGAACCTTGCATAGGGAGGGAAGGGAGGAAAAGAAGGAAGGACAGAGCTGAAAGTAAGGGAAGGCTATGTTTTTAAGCAGTATCTGCGCTGAACAGAATACCAAGGAAGTTAGTTATATCATAGAATTCAACGTACTGATGTCAGGAAAAATGCTGCCTGTAACAGTGAATTAACTTGCTTATGCGGTAATAGGAATATACATGTGTGTATATACCCAGACACACACACACTAATATATATAACAGCAGAATATACAATTCTGCTAACACGCTCATCGTCAGGAACTGGCATACAAGGGAACCTGCAAAATCCGCCAAAGATGAGATCCTTATAGACCACTAGAGGAATTTACAGATTTTAGACAAAGAAGTTGATGCATTGAAATAATTGCTTTTATAATTAAAAGTAATTATAATAATAATAAAAGAGAAAAAAATCCTCTATTTTTCTCAGCTGTATATTTTTATGGCTGTAAGCCACTAAACTCAAAGTAAAAGAAACCTTACAACAGAATCTCTATTTGCCATTTATACTTCAATTTATAGAAGTGCACCTATCAAAGTCTCTAAGTATAAACATCAATTTTGAAAGCCACAAAACTAAAACACAGCTAAACTGTTTTCAGAAAGGGGAGTCAAAGTCAAAGGATCTTCCAGAGCCATGAAAGGGATTCCATTTGCTTTGATGGCACTTAGTAGGCAATAACTGGGTGCCATAACTGATATCACGCAGTTACGGCACCCAGTTGGTGGTGATGGTCCTAATGTTGCAAAATATTTCACCATGGTAAACCATGTGTCCATCACTGCTAAATAAAGCATTCAGTAGGTGTGTATATATCTATATTTTAGGAAATTACAGAGGCACATTTTTAAATGGAGATGCTGGTGCTTCCACCCTGCAGCATGTGTGCCAGGAGCTTCTGCATGGTCACCAGCACAATGTACATGAGCTAAAACTCACTGAGCCACAAGACTACAATCCTACTACTTGCAACTGTCCATCCTTCTTTCTGACATAACTACAAGAAGAAAGAATGAAAATGTTTAATTGCAATCAATTTCCACATAAACATACCCAGGCTCTTTATCATCTGCTCATAGGCAGTAGAGGAAATTCATTGGCTATATTGAAATATCTCCCTTAGTAAGAGCATGCACTTACTGAGGATGAAATCACAGAAAATTTCCTTATAAAAAAGGAAAAAGAAAAGAAAAAAACTCTTTGAAAGTTATACCGTGTTCTGCACAAAGTTTTTACAAAATTATCAGACTTAAATTCCTTTCATGTTCACTCACCTCCATGCAACTTCCAGTAACACTCTTTGTGTGAGATAAGGAGCAACTAAAGGTCACCCACCTCTCCTTGAGCTCCAAGGCAATCTCTGGTTGAGCTTATAGCACATCTTTCTATAGCACATAAAAACATCTCCTAGTTCCCATATAGGCATACAGGCCTGACAATTAAGAAACAGCTCTTTCTTAAGTGAGCACTACTTATAAAAGAGCAGCAATATGAGAGTCATTGAATTGAAGTACAGATGGTTTCTTGCGAATTTTCTTTTTGCAATCAAATATGATATTATGCTCTTGAAAAAAAAAAGAGAGATTTAGTTTCAGCAATTGGTCATAATGTGGAGAACGGATGTCCTGAACTTGTTTTGCCATTTCATTTCAGACCTCCCTCGTGCATGGCATGGAGAGAACTGTAGTTTGGACTCTTTCCTGCCGCGCTAATCTTGCACAGCTGCCTCTTCTCAATTTAAAATGAGAGCGCGCACAGTTTTTGCCACTTTTGTTAGAGTAAATTAAACCCTAGCAGAGCTAAATTGAACACATTTATTTATCATATTCTGATGGTGCTATGAGAATGACAATGATCTGGCATATTGATATACTCAGCAGTAAAGTGAAATTGAAACATTCTTCAAAGTGACAGGCAGACGTGGCAGAAGACAGTTTTACTCTGAATATTTTCTTCTGAATTTCTGACTTCTTACCATTATGAGTAAACAGTTCCATTAGTGAGGGAAGATTTATCTCCTAATCAAGTAGCGGTAGAATTTTATAAACAGGACAAAAGAAACATAAGGAACGTAGGTGACTTACACCTCAGAAGGGCACAGAAGCAGCTTTCCCTTACAGAAAATCTGTGTGGGAGCACTGTAACTGTTCATACTTTTAGAGGCCGAGTTTATTCACTTTTAAGTGGCTGGCAACTATTAAGTCAGTTTGTATGCAAGGAACCCTGCCTTTGAATCCTAGCAGACATTTACCAGTGATAAAGGATTGACTTCTGGACCTGATCTTTCATGAACAGTGAAAAGATGAATAATTAAACTGTGCGTTTAATTTGCACAGCAGAAATTACTGTGATCATACTCTCTAAAAAGGGTAAATTTGCACACAGACATGACCTGCTGAATACATAATTTTCCCAGTTCATCTGCATGCACCTATCTTTTATACAGCTGTAATAACCAGCTGCATGCAGAAATGAGGAATGTGCTTGTAAGAACATATTTAAACTTGACATAAGATCCTTATTCCAGGTAATTTCTGCTACAAGAAGCTTTTTGACTATGCTGTCCACTACCTTCATTGCGCAGTTAATACTACATAACACTAAAATATTCAGGCAATAACTGTTAATTGAGGAAATAAGCATCAATTTCATAAAGCTTTTAATTTGACATATTGGAGATCCAGTTTCACTGGGAGCTTTCCTAACACGCTATTCAATGGCTCTAACAGTGAACTACCAGTGTGGCTATTTTCCCATTTTACAAGACTACCTAAAGAAGATGTTGAGTTAGAGCAATACATGGAAACTCTTGTCTAATATGTTGCTAGCCCAGTGTAACAGACTGTATTTTCATCACTACTTTTTGGGCAGCAGTTATTTCCAGATGAAATGTTCGATTTCACCGCTATTTTTTGCAAACTTTTTCCCAAGCCTTTCAGAGCTGGCTTTACAAGGAGCCATCTCAGAAGACTTTGTGATGCTTAGCTTTAGATTTCCCAGCTCTCTTCCCAGAGCTGCCTCTCCAAGGCCCGGACTGTTGAGACTCCAAGCAGTGGAAGCTTCTCCAGGACCTCTTTTGTGTCTCTACCTGATAGCCTCTGACTATGCCAGTGCTCGTCCCACAGTTTCACTTTGCCACAGATTCCCCTTGTAAAATGCAGCTAGTACTTCTATACTCAAATTTTGCTAGTTCCAATTTTCCTTCCCATTTCTGACAGCCTGTGGCCTTCCTAGTTTTGGCATAATGGAATGCCCGATTTATAACCTCACGTAGGTCGGACTCCTTGCAAATCTGCCACATGGAACTGTGCAAAGCTCCCTAAGTAACTTCCATGACATACAGCCAGCACTACAATGCATTACTGGGGATTTATGAGGCTGAAAACGTGGGAAGAAGCCTTTTTACTTCCTTCCATACTTTATTATAACCAGCTAGCACGGAACATGTTCATGCCGCACAAGCCGAAGATGAGCAACTGAGCGTTTCACTGCACTCCTATTAGGGCTGCACTTGCCTTTGATCGGAGGACAGGAAGAATTAATTCAGAATGCAATAAAATTAGGTGTTACCTCAATATATCTTATATATTTTCATTTATATATGCACACACTATGTTATATCTCATTAATAAATAAGATGGAATTCTTTCCCACTTTTCACGGCAATTCTAAATCGCAATATATATATGGATCCTCCCACATATTATCTATGTAAATTATAATTATTTTCATACATTAACTAGTAAGTGTTAGCAATTAAACCCTGTTGTAAGTAAAAAAAGTCTATGAAACTCATAAATGTGTCCTGATTTTCCAAAAAAAATCTATTTTAAAAAACTACCTGTTGTGTGGCACTAATTCTACCTTCTTAAATATGTCCAAGAACAAGTCCAGAAAATCATAATCCTACTGAAATCAGCAAGTGAGGGTAAGTAAGTAAGTGAGGGAGGACTCGCAATTCTGACTTCTTGTTCAAATTTCATCCCTTAATTCCAAAGGTAAAGCTTAATAGAAAACAATAAATTCTGATCGAAAATCTATTTGAAAATGACAATGTACCATTTCCAAAAGTTTTTCCTTTAACAGATCAATTCTGATTAATGTCACTGCCAAGGTTTGCTTTGTGCTCAAAAAAAAACTACTGTGAAAATGCCCACCTGTCCAGCAATCCAGCTGAAACGAAGGAACAATAGAGACCAACAGACCTGAGACCCAGCTGTGGGATTCAGAGTATTGACTAACGTACAGCCATCCTAACCTGACCAGCTGGCTATAGGTATTTGCTTTTTTTTTTTGGTATCTACTGAAACTACTCACTCTTTAGCATATCAGTCACGCTTCAGGCTTGGTAGAGACCCAAGTATTGTACAAAAGAATTTGTTTTTGTATTCATAAAGTGAGACCTGAGCTCAAGTACAAGTTTTAATTCAATGCAGGAGATACTTGCTTCCAGTTTTCTCTTTTCCCCTGAATCCTAGCTTAATAAGCTGCAAGCTACAATGGAAGAGCAGGAGCACTGATTTTGAAACAAAAATTCAGGTCTCCAATGTGACGTCTCAAGTCCCTCCGTATGTAAGTCAGGCATTTCTGAAGATTAGGAAAATTTGCCCAAGACTTGATTCTAAACTCTGAGTCTAAATGTAAGGTGTTCTTTTGCAAGAAAAAAATGAAATGGAATAAAATGGCAAATAACAGAGGGGAACGCCTACTCTTTACATTGCACTAAAGGTTTGAAGAACTGAGTGCCTAAGTTGTGATGACTGCAAGTTTTGAAATAAATTCATTGTGTTGTAAAATGAATTGGCTTATCAGGCCTATGATTTTTGCTCACCAACGTAAATGAAACGGAGATTAATATTACTTCAAATTGTTATTTCGTGATTTTTATTATGCCCTCAGAAACAGTAACTAATACTCAGTATCTTTTTTTTTTTTTGGAATGGAATAATAATAATGATGAATATTTCATACAGTACCTGTGTATGTGCTATAGAAGCACAGCAAAACAGAAGCACAAACAAGAAATAAGCAGCTCTTGTTAACACATTTTGGCTGTGAAACACAACATTGTCAGAACACGATACTGGTATCCATGCAAAGATTAAAGTTCAAATGACAAATAATTTAATAAGTATAATTGACACTTTTGAGCATATGATGATATTTTATGGCTGAAAATATGCCATTATTAGTTAGAAATAAATTGGCGCTATGATTACAAAATTACCTCTGTACTGCTGTGATGACACTGACTTTTTTTTTAAGTAAAAAAATTTACTGTTTATTTACCAGATATAGCAGGGACATTAAATCACTTGGCGCACTACATCATTCTGTAGGGATATGTTCTCTATTTTAAATATGACTGTAATCTGGCAAACAGGATTACAGTGAACTAATTACTGAGATCTCATGTACAACACTAGGAAAAGCCAAGGTAAATCCCAACCCCCATCAAAAGGAAATTAAATAATCCTGACACTGACTTTAATGAAGTTGAGATTTCACCCTGGAAATTGGAAAGAAAATAGATTAAGTTTTCCAACTTCTGGGTGGAAGAAATCTCTGACTTCCTACCCACCTGTTTTCCCTTTCCTGTAGCTACTGAGGTTGAAGATATTCCTCAATTTTGTTACCATTAACCATTTGGACAGTTACTTATTTTGAATCATCTGGACTTCCTGGTAACATTAGAAATTAGTTTCATACAGACAACTTTCAATGATATACTGAAGATACAAACTTCCTTCAACATAAAACAAAAAAAAATCACAGAATGGTTGACGTTGGAAGGGACCTATAGAGATCATCTAGTCCAACCCCCCTGCACTGTTAAGGGGGAGCACAGTTAAGAGTATTTTCCTTAAGTTCCTGTGGAACTTGTGGTGTTTCAGTTTGTGGCCATTACCTCTGGTTCTGTCGGTGGCCACCACTGAACAGAGGTCGGCCCCATCCCTCTTCAATCCTTCCCTTGAGGTACTTATAGACACTGATCAGGTCCCCTCTCAGCCTTCTCTTCTCCAGGCTGAACAGGCCCAGCTCCCTCAGCCTCTCCTCATAGGGCAGATGTTCCAGGCCCCTGATCATCCTTGTAGCCCTGCGCTGGACTCTCTCCAGCAGCTCCACATCCCTCTTGTACTGTGGGGCCCAGAACTGGACACAATACTCCAGATGCGGCCTCACCAGGGCTGAGTAGAGGGGCAGGATCACCTCCCTCGACCTGCTGGAGACACTCTTCTTAATGCATCCCAGGATCCCATTGGCCTTCTTGGCCACGAGGGCACACTGCTGCCTCATGGTCAGCTTGTCATCCACCATGACACCCAGGTCCCTCTCTGCAGAGCTGCTCTCCAGAAGGTCAGTCCCCAGCCTGTGCTGGTGTCTGGGGTTATTCCTCCCCAGGTGCAGGACCTTGCACTTGGCCTTGTTGAATTGCATGAGGTTTTTCACTGCTCAGTTGTCCAGTCTGTCCAGGTCCCTCTGGATGGCAGCGCAGCCCTCTGGGGTATCAGCTACTCCTCCCAGTTTGGTATCATCAGCAAACTTGCTGAGGGAGCACTCTGTGCCTTCATCCAGGTCATTGATGAATAAATTGAACAGGACTGGACCAAGGACTGACCCCTGGGGGACCCCACTAGCTACAGGCCTCCAACTAGACTCTGCACCGCTTATCACCACCCTCTGAGCTCTGCCATCCAGCCAGTTCCTAATCCACCTCACTGTCCACTCATCTATCCCACACTTCCGGAGCTTGCCCAGGAGGATGTTGTGAGGGACGGTGTCAAAAGCCTTGGTGAAGTCGAGATAGACAACATCCGCCGCTCTCCCCTCATCTATCCAGCTGGTCATTCCACCATAGAAGGCTATCAGATTAGTCAAGCAAGATTTCCCCTTGGTGAGCCCATGCTGACTACCCCTGAGCACCTTCTTGTCCTCCACATGTTTGGAGACAACAGCCAGGATGAGCTGCACCATGACCTTTCCAGGGACAGAGGTGAGGCTGACCAGCCTGTAGTTGCCTGGGTCCTCCTTCTTGCCATTTTTGAAGACGGGTCTGACATTGGCTTTCTCCCTTTTCTGGCACCTCCCCCGTTCTCCAGGACCTTTCAAAGATGATGGAGAGCAACCTCACAATAATATCGGCCAGCTCCCGCAGCACTCTCGGGTGCATCCCACCAGGGATGTCAGGTTTCCCTAAGAGCTCTCTGACCCAGTCTTCCTCTCCCCAGGGCAAGTCTTCTTCTCTCCAGGCACTTTCTCTGGTTTCTAGGGTCTGGGATTCCAGAGGGCTGCCCTTGGTAAGCACTGAAGCACAGAAGGCATTCAGTAGCTCTGCTTTTTCTGTGTCTTTCATAACCAGAGCACCCACGCCATTCACCAGCAGACCCATGTTTTGCCTAATCTTCCTTTTACCACTGATATATTCGGAAAACCTTTTCTTGCTATTTTTAACATCCCTTGCCAGATTTAATTCCAATTGTGCCTTAGCTTTCCTTGTCGCATCCCTGCATTCCCTGGCAACATTCTTGTATTCCTTCCAGCGAGCCTGTCCTTTTTTTCCACTTTCTGTATAATGCCTTCTTCTGTTTGAGTTTTGCCAGCAGTTCCTTGCTCATCCAGGCAGGTCTCCTGCCCCCCCGTCTCCCGCCTGACTTCTTACTAAAAGGGATGCACTGCTCCTGAGTGTGGAGGAAGGGCTGCTTGAATACTGACCAGCTCTCTTGGGCCCCCCTTCCTTCTAGAGCTCTAGCCCATGGGATTCTTCCGAGGACGTCTCTGAAGAAGCCAAAGTTGGCCCTCCTGAAGTCCATGTGTGCAAGGCCACTTACAGCCCTGCTTCCTCCTTGTTGGATCTTGAACTCCACCAACTCATGGTCACTGCAGCCGAGGCTACCGCCCACCTTCACATCTCCAACAAGTCCCTCTCTATTTGTTAGTATGAGATCCAGTAGCCCACCTGTACTCATTGGCTCCTCCACAATCTGTGTTAAAAAGTTATCATCAATGCACCGCAGGAACCTACAGGACTGTTTGTGCCTGGCTGTGTTGTCTTTCCAGCTGATATCAGGGTGGTTGAAGTCCCCCATGAGAACCAGGGCCTGAGACCGTGAGTCTACTTCCAGCTGTTTGTAGAAGGCCTCATCAACTTCCTTGTCCTTATCAGCTGCTCTGTGGTGGCCTCATTGTCCTCACCATGTAACATTCCCCATCCCCCTTCATGCTTAGTTTAAAGCCCTCCTAACTAGGCTGGCCAAACCTTTGGCAAAGACACAGGTGCCCCTCTTGCTGAGGTGGCTCTCATCATTCCCCACTAGCTGGTGATCCTCAAACAGAGTCCCATGGTCATAGAAACCAAAACCCTGTTGCCAAGACCAGCGGCGCAGCCAGATAATAACAAATACCACAATAACAAAATAACATAATTTTTAAATACCCTTAGTATAGTTTCTCCTTCAAGACAAGGAGCTTTACACATGGCTTTAGAGAAGGACGAGTTTGAGACCTTTTTATATTCCAACAAAAGCAAAAAAAAATCTCATGATTGGTGTTGAAAATTTTCTGCTATAACTTCCTTCAAGTATTCTATTGCAATAAAGAACTTGCACTCTTTACCCTACATTTGAAACAATTTATTCTAGATAAATGAAAGAAGAAAGATTGTCATAGTGTTTTTTCTCTTTCTTTTCTGCTTACAACACCATGTATTAGCATTCCTATTTCAAAACACTTTTATTTTATTTGTAAGTTGCAAATGGAAACCAAACAAAACCAAAAATATTTTTTTGTTTCTTGGTACTTATTCAACCCAAAGTCAGAATCTTAATTCTTAGGTATTTTTTGTCTAAACTGAGAACAAAAATTATTGCATATGTATGTTTTAGTATAAAACACTTATATTCAACTGAAACATTCACATTAAATTTGCTTCTGTAGAAGTAAAACAATCTAAAACAAAGAAAATATTGAAAGTCGCTTTTTCAACATTGGTCTCCTGAGGAGACTATATGATTATAGGAAGGGTTTCTATAAATACATCAGCAATAAGAGGAAGGCTAGGGAAAATGTTAGGCTGCTGCTGAGGGGGGAGGGTGCCTTGGTGGTGGAGGAAGCAGAAAAGGCAGAGTTACTAAATCCCTTCTTTGCTTCTGTCTTTACCACTAAGCCTCGTCTCCATGAGCTCAGAGGCAAGAGAGAGAACCGGGAGACTGGAGGACTTTACACTGGTTGAGGAGGATTGGTCTTAGGGATTATTTAGGCAAACTGGACATCCATAAATCTATGGGCCCGGATGGGATGCACCCAAGAGTTCTGAGGGAACTGGCAGGGGTCATTGCTCAGCCACTCTCCATCATCTTTGAGAGGTCATGGAGGGTGAGGGAGGTGCCGGAGGACTGGAAGAAACCAGCGTCACTCCAGTCTTCATAAAGGGCAAGAGGAAGGAGCTGAGAAACTACAGGCTGGTCAGCCTCACCTCTGTCCCTGGAAAGGTGATGGAGCAGCTCATCCTAGAAATCTCTAGGAACATCTCTAGGAATGTTAAGGAAAAGAAGACGATCAGGAGTAGTCAGCATGGAAGGGAAAATCATGTTTGACGAAAGTGATAGCCTTCTGTGATGACGTGACCGGCTGGATGGACAATGGGAGAGCCATGGCTGTTATCTACCTTGACTTCAGCAAGGCTTTCGACACAGTCTCCTATAACATCCTCATAGGAAAGCACCAGAAGTGTGGACTGGATGAGTAGACAGTGAGGTGGACTGGTGACTGGCTGGATGGCAGAGCCCAGAGGGTGGTGATAAATGGGGCCGAGTCTGGTTAGAGGCCTGTGGCCAGTGGTGTCCCACAGGGGTCAGTACTGGGCCCGGTGCTGTTCAACTTGTTCATCAATGACTTGGACGAGGGCACAGAGGCCACCCTCAGCAAGTTTGCAGATGACACCAAATGGGGAGGAGTGGCCGACACTCCTGAGGACTGCGCTGCCATCCAGAGGGACCTGGACAGGTTGGAGAGTTGGGCAGAGGGGAACTGCATGAGGTTCAACAAAGTCAGGTGCAGGGTCCTGCACATGGGGAGGAATAATCCCAGGCACCAGGACAGATTAGGAATTGACCTGCTGGAAAGCAGCTCTGCAGAGAGGGATTTGGGAGTCCTGGTTGACAACAGGTTAACCATGAGGCAGCAATGTGCCCTCATGGCCAAGAAGGCCAATGGGATCCTGGCCTGCATCAGGAGGAGCATTGCCAGCAGGTCGAGGGAGGGGATCCTGCCCCTCTGCTCAGCTCTGGTGAGGCCGCACCTGGAGTATTGGATGCAGTTCTGGGCTACCCAGTACAACAAGGACATTGAGCTTCTAGAGAGGGTTCAGCGTGGAGCCACGAAGATGATTAAGGGACTGGAGCATCTATCGTATGAGGAAAGACTGAGCGAGCAGGGCCGGTTCACTCTGGCGAAGAGAAGAATGAGAGGAGATTTGATCAACATGTTCAAGTACCTGAGGGGTGACTGTACGGAGGATGGGGCCAGGCTCTTCTCCATGGTGGCCAGTGACAGAACAAGGGGTAACGGGTGTAAATTGAAACACAGGAAGGTCCACCTCCATACGAGGAAGAACTTCTTTTCTGTGAGGGTGACAGAGCCCTGGAACAGGCTGCCCAGAGAGGCTGTGGAGTCTCCTTCTCTGGAGATCTTCCAAACCTGCCTGGATGCCACCCTGTGCCACATGCTCTAGGCATCCCTGTTGGAGCAGGGGGGTTGGACAAGATGCTCTCTAGAGGTCCCTTCCAACCTTAACCATTCTGTGCGATTCTGTGATTTTATTCTTAATATGTTAGACATTAGTCCATTTATAAAGTCAGGCTTTATACTTGCACAGAATATATTTCTTTCAGATGACAAACTTTATAAATAGAGATGCCTTTTCTGCAGCAGAAAAAAATTAGTTTGTGATGAAAAAAAATGATGCCATGGAACAAATACCCTGCGTTACACTAACTTCCACTCCAGGCATCCTCACCATATCTATCCCAACACTAATCTATCTTGTATAGGTTATTGAATTAAAAAAGAGTTATGGTCCCCAAAATACCAGAGAAAAAAATGTCTGTTTTGCAGCCATCTCTCATTCTGCATCTTCCTCATTAGGTGATAGATTAATATCACCCTGACCAATATATTCATCTATTCATTCAGCTGTTCAGTCTTTACCTCATTATCAGAAAAATATATCCTTACACTAGTCCCATTTCTTGTCGCAGGTATAAACAAGGGTTGAAATTCTACAGGAAGTAAAATTTCACCACAGCCTTTGTATTTTATCTTACAATTATAGTGAATTATATTGACGTAATATGCTTCTTTTACGGTATCTGTTAGGGAAATTATTAATTGACTTAAAGGACTGAGCCCATGGAGTCTCGGCCAGCGCCAGAACAGCCTTATCAGGTGCTTTTCAAGCCCCTCGTCTATCTCGCTGAATTTGAAAGTCCAGTTTTGAAAGTTTGGCTTGAGTGCTGCCTGTTCAGTTTAATCGTTGCATAAACAGCTCTTCAATATGACCGCTTTGTAGATTAGGAAATTTAAAATC
Organism: Tinamus guttatus; assembly: GCF_059628265.1. NCBI lineage: Eukaryota > Metazoa > Chordata > Aves > Tinamiformes > Tinamidae > Tinamus > Tinamus guttatus. The sequence goes on along the minus strand of NW_028288734.1, from coordinate 224,001 downwards.
AATCTCTAGGTCTTCACAGTCAGTTTACACATAGGTCTTACAAATTCACTCAGTGCAATCCTTATAATCCACAGACCTCATCCTCTACACAGTCTGTCTCTTTTTCTAATCTAAATCTTTCTTCCATATTGCACTAGTATAAGTGCTTTCCTCTAAGCTGTCGTACATCCTTTGGCGAGCTCCTCATAAGCATAGGGAAGGTTAATTCCTTAACCTTCCTAAAAGATCTCACTCTGAGGCTTAAAAAAAGGAGACAGGGAGAGCTGAGAAGAACGATGCTGTATCTTTGCATCTCCTTAATATTTTTATCAATTTTCTTATATGCTACATATTTTAGGTGAGAAACTATTATAGCACTTTCCTTACCATGTATATTGTTCTGAGGTTCCCTAACAGCAACTGTAATGAGAGTAGTAGCATTTGAACATCTTGTTATAGTCTTTTATAACAGGATAAGTTCATCTTTGGATGTATCTAACCTTTCCATTCAAGTCTCAGCACCGTTTTAATTAATGTTAAATTAAAAAATAAATACATAAATAGAAAACCTTGGCTGGGTATGTATGTAAACTCAGTATTTTAAAGCTGAATATAAAGGATGTGGGAAAATTTGAATAGTAAAATACAGTAAGTATGTATAAAACTACAGTGAGTCTAATCATGAATCAAAGGTTAAGTTAATGATGAAGCTTAGTAAGTGATTTAACTCCAGTAAGTTTCATATTTATATTCATATTTATAAGACAAATATTTAACTGATTCACTGCATGAGAATGCTATAGCATAGATAGTGCTAGTTCTTTAAAAGCAGAACAGACTTATCTATTTCTTTTCAACTATCATTTGTTTCTTATCCTCAGCTAAAGGGATAATTTAACCCAGCGGCCCCTGCATGCTCATCCTTTTTAAAAAATAAATGGTTCGTGCTTGAAGACTCAGCACAGTATTTTCATTGCCACTAATCAAGTGTTCTTCACTTTATTGTCAGGGTAAATGTTTCAAAATCAATGCTGCCATCAATTTATTCTGCTTGTCTGGTTATTCACTATTACAGCAAACTTCATGAGCCCTCTGTCTTCTCAGAAATAATGCCATTCGCATATTGTGATAAACAGTGCTCAGTTTTTAGCTTTGCAGCTTTTCATTCATGAATAGGATTACTGGCAGGAAAAACTGAGAAACAACCTCCGATTTCTGAAATACTCTTATAGAGCAAAGAGAAGAAAATACACAGAATTAAAGGCATTCAGAAAGCACCAGTAAATAATGATAAGTAGATGTAAACTAATACTTGGGTCCATCAATTAATAATTAATCAAATTATTTATAATTTTATAATGAATTAATAATTTTATGAATTATGCTTTAGAAAGTCACACAAGCCCATGCATCATCCTGTTCTTCGTGTCAGATCAGTGTGTTACTAAACTACTATAACTCTTTATTGCTGCTTTGCAGAGCATCTATTTAGATAATTAAATAGCCCAATTTAGTTATTCAAAAATGATAATTGCATGCTCCCAGACAGATTTGAAAATAAAGAAATGTGTGTACATCATGTTTTTCATTCTCATGGAAAATGAGTAACCTAACAGTGTGAATTCTACATTTATTTTTCTAGATGAAAAACTAGATACGTATATAGAAGAGTTATTAATCTGTCCAATGAATAAACCATAACAATAGAGGAGTTACTTGGAGGTAGAATAACGTTGTCCGAAAAAGTCCAGAATGAAAGCGAGGGAGGGATTCAACTGTTGATGGCTGAAAAAGACTGTTTTAACAGAGAAACAGCACAGCCAGAAGAGAAAAGTGAGTAGAGCTGTCTGCTGTATGTCAAATCAGGATCATTATGTTAAAGAAAAAATAGTGGAAATGACTGCACCTCCATGGCAAAAGGAAGCTTGGAAACTTCTGCTACTGAGGAGCAAGGAGCTTTTCAGTAATGCCACTGTGATCCTAATGAAAGAAGTGCAAAGCAGCAAAAAGAACTAAAAGGGTGACAGAGCGTCTGTGACTCTGAATTCTGCTGGCCATAAAAGTGTACGTGGTCTCCAAGGCCAGCCACATAAGAAAACTGGACATCGATCAACACAGCCTCACTGGAATACTCCTGTGGGGAATGTTTACAGTAAAAATAAAGGCCTTCAAAACTGCTCTATACATCAAACCGATGAGGCTGCCAGCCCAAAAAAAAAAAAAAAAGAAGGCAAAGAATTTTCAGAACAATTTAATCCAAATGTCCCTTAGGGGAAAAATGCTTTTGACATACAGTATAGGTTCCATAAAATGCACTGCACAGAGTGTGGAGGCAGACACACCACTTGCCCGGGCAAGAGGAGTCGAGCGCTGTGAGCAGCGTCGGGCTCTTGTGATACTGCTGCGACCTCCCAGACTCATCACAGCGCATTAGCATCTCCGGCCTCTCTTGCCTGGCAGCATCAGGGCCAGATGCTGGGCAGAGCGGCAGCCGTGAGCAGATGGCTCCTCACAGGGCTGGATCCCAAAGCAGAAGAATGAGCCACCGCCTCTCACACTCGGATGGTGAAGGGGCTTTGTTTCAGTGGCACCTCCACAGCTCCCTCCCCAAACTGACACCAGAATAGAGCCCTCCTCCAAGCAAGTGCTGTGGCAGGGACATGCTCTGCGAGGTGCAGGCCACTCAAGGTGAACCTGCTTCTTGGTAAGTCTGATCAGGAAGGTTGCCCACATCTCCAGTCTGTAGAAGGATACAGCCATCCGAGCTTAGGAACATGGGACTTTTTTGGTTGTTTCTTTAAATTGTAGTGTTTTGTTGACTGAAGTCAAACTTATTGTACAATATCCACTGGACCAGACTCAAGACTGCAAGGTGCTGAGTGGATATTCACACCTATAGGGATGCCAATGCAGGAGAAAGGAAGAAAAGGGCACGTGTGGCTCCTCTCAGGTTCCCTGTGAGGGTTCCCCTTGAAAACTCTGCCTAGTCAGAAATCAGCTTGAAGCAAAGCAAACTCCTGGCATGCTGAGGCTGCTTCTGCTTCACACCCACCCTGGGCATCTCTCCCAGTCATGGCAACTGCAGAGCATGCTTTTGAGACACACTTTTTAGCATTTGATAAGCTTTAACTTTCTCTTAATACACAGAATCACAGAATGGTTAAGGTTGGAAGGGACCTTTAAAAATCATCTTGTCCAACCCCCCTGCTCCAACAGGGACACCCAGAGCACATGGCACGAGGTGGTGTCCAGGCAGATTTGGAAGATCTCCAGAAAAGGAGACTCCACAACCTCTTTGGGCAGCCTGTTCCAGGGCTCTGTCACCCTCACAGGAAAGAAGTTCTTCCTCGTATGGAGGTGGACCTTCCTGTGTTTCAATTCAAATACACCCGTTACCCCTTGTTCTGTCACTGGCCACCATGGAGAAGAGCCTGGCCCCACCCTCTGTACAATCACCCCTCAGGTACTTGAACATGTTGATCAAATCTCCTCTCAGTCTTCTCTTCACCAGACTGAACAGGCCCTGCTCGCTCAGTCTCTCCTCATACGATAGATGTTCCAGTCCCTTAATCATCTTCGTGGCTCTCCGCTGAACCCTCTCTAGAAGCTCAATGTCCTTCTGGTGCTGGCAATCCCAGAACTGCACCCAGTTCTCCAGGTGCGGCCTCACCAGAGCTGAGCAGAGGGGCAGGATCCCCTCCCTCGACCTGCTGGCAATGCTCCTCCTGATGCAGGCCAGGATCCCATTGGCCTTCTTGGCCATGAGGGCACATTGCTGCCTCATGGTTAACCTGTTGTCAACCAGGACTCCCAAATCCCTCTCTGCAGAGCTGCTTTCCAGCAGGTCAATTCCTAATCTGTCCTGGTGCCTGGGATTATTCCTCCCCATGTGCAGGACCCTGCACCTGACTTTGTTGAACCTCATGAGCTTCCTCTCTGCCCATCCATCCTGTCCAGGTCTCTGAATGCCAACACAGCCCTTGGGAGTGTTGGCCACTCCTCCGACACATAGCTGCTAAGGACAAGCATGTTCCTTTGCTGTTCCCACAATACTTGCCTAGCTCTTTTCCATAGAAATATAATTAACACTCTAAGGAAAGGCTACATGTCAGTTACAGTAGATATACTGGTATTAGGACAGATAGGGTGTGCCTAAATTAAACTTCAAACTGCAGCTAGTAATTAAAATTAGTGTAAACTTCCAGCCTATAGAAAAAAAATGAGATTTCAAAGTTTAGATTATTCTCAATTTCTAAATTGCTGAATGTTCTGATATGCTGATTTTGTGGAAAAAGAAAAAGACAAAATATTTGTTCATATCTATTTTTATGTTGATCCATAATATATATCAAAGCATTTTCATAATTTAATGCCAGCATTTTTGATGAAATCTATAGTGCTACCTCGCACATTCATGTTTTGTTGAATGAATATATTCCAAATTTTGACAAGATCTAACTCTACTGTTTATTTGGGATAATTGACCCAAAGTAAGCCTACTGGAACATATTCCATTTGACTGCTTCAGACCATAAAATGTCATGTTTGACATGATCGAAGTTGTTTGAAAAAAACATCAGCAGAGTACTTGGGGATCGAGACGCAACCCAATGCCTTTCAGCCACCTGCACTGAACAACAGACTTAGTACCTAAAACTTAAGATGTCTGAAAAGGTGAAAAGAGAAGTGTGTTTGCAGAGTGAAAGGCCAACATGACTGTATTCAAAAATTCCCATTTCTTTGCAACTAAGCTGCCAAACATCCTGTCGGTAAGCAGACTTGGAGAGAGCAAAAAGAAAGAAAAAGAATTTGCCCAAGCATGAAAAAAAGGCCGAGGGCTTGAAGCTAAAGAAAGGACCACATGAATTAGGGCTAGTTAATTCCAGAACTCTTTCTTTTCCTCTTTATGAAATTATTTATCTCAACCAGTTTTATTCTGAAGTGCAGCTTCTACTTTCCCTGCTGATAAAAGTGACCATGGTTAATTTCTTTGCCAAGTATCACGTGCTTTGGCTTTCAGTCAATGTCAAATTAGAAGTCAGCATATTTAGAGCGAAACAGACCTCTGAGTGAAGCACTTAGGAGCAACAGGGCCTCTGAGGCAATCATTAAGAAGATTTAGAGAGTTGGACTTAGTTCTAGAAACAACAAATTGATTATATTCAGACCCAGCCACTCCATCAATGTAAGCACACTTCCTAAGGACTGCTGCCTGTCCAGAAAGACTCAGGACCAGGTTGCAAGAGACTGATGGAGTGATAAACGATACCAGCAACAACTAAGAGAGATTGTCACTAAAAGGACAAATCACATCACAGTTAGATGATTACAAAAGGTAGATGGCAAGGAAACACAGGAAATGCTGGAAACGCATCTCATATAATAGGAATAACTATCCATTTCCTTTATAATATGGAGGAGTTTATGTCTATCATTGTAGATAATGTTAAACACAAACTGACCACTACTAAATTAGATACGTGCGGAAAACAGAAACAGATTGACTAGAAGGGCAATGACACACGGCCCTTTCAATACTCTCTTTATTAACATCTGTTCTGGAGCTAATCTTAGAAACCTAAGAAATCTAATTATCTATTAATATTTGTCATAGGCAGGGTCTAAATTATAATGATAATAATAATATGTCTTTTACATGTAAGTAGCTTTAGGAAGTATGACCTACACAAACCTGAAAACTAAATTTATACAGGCAGAAAAAAAAAAAAAGACGACTGGCAGGCATGTGAACAGTATTGTCAACTCAATGAGAAATTAAAAAAAAAAAAAAAAAGTGTGTTACAAAATGTACTTTTCAATTCACTTTTCTGCTCCGCTCACTTGTCTTTGGGATTTTCTCCATTTTACCAGATCTTATCTTGCTGTTCACCACTGTCAGATGACTATTCAAACATTCAAACAGGGAAAAAAACACTTCTATAAATCTCTTAAACTTTAAATCATGCATTCTGAATTTAGTACAGAGATGAAAATTAATGTTAGCTAATGCATTAGCAGCTCCGCTTGGCTATATAAAAGACAATAAGAAAAAAATATGTTAGCAATTTCTCAGGAAAGCTGGCGGTGTTAAAGTTGGCAGCAATCTGCGCAAGGAAAAAGTATTTAACCATCAACTGGCTGGAAACTTTGTCTTTCTTAAGCCAATGTAATCCACAGATTTCCCTTCCTTCCCTTTGGTGACCACAGGTGTTCTGGATTATCTGGATTATGATTCTGTATCACCACCATTTAACCCTCCACACCCTGGCATTTCTGCAAGTGAACCAGTGTTCTCTTAAACTCAGTCAGCAGTTTGTTAATGGAGCAATTAATCTAAGTACCACAAGCCCAGTGTGACAAACACTAGCTATTTGTAGGAGCAGTTACTTCACAGCATGTGCTTGCAGATCAGGAGCTGAATTCACAGTAATGCTATTGCGTGAATCTAATTTCATCACTTGAAAGAAGTGACCGCAAATTTGCAATGTTATTTTGAACAGACAAGCCCATTTCCATGGGATTCAACAGGTCACAACCAATGGTGGGCTCTGGACTACAGTCACATTTGCAACGTAAACACTGCTGTAAACTAGACTATTCTCAGGGTGATATATTTGTCCCTTGAGATGTCAGAGAAGGGGCAGGTAACAAGGAAGGTGTCCTGGTTCTTCAGAAAGTCACGTCACCCCATTCGTCACTAAGCCTGCTCAAAGAACCCAAGGTCATAGACAACATAAACCTTGGTAGTAATAAAGCTGCAAAAAAAGAAACAAGTGAAAGGTGTCTCTTTTCTCTGTGAATCTATACTGTACCTCTTCACTTTATTTTCCCTTTCAGTTCTCTCTTATTTTCCCATTTTGTCCTTCATCATCCTCCCATAACAGACACAAACACAAATCTAACATGGATCCTTTAACACACAAATAGTCCTGCAGAGCTATCATAAATGTATCAAGAGGAATGCAAAGGAATCTTGAGCACTTCCAAGTAAGACTTGGTGATATCCTTTGCTAGAATTAGAGTCCATTTCACTACTACACAAGAGGGGATATGAAACACCATGTCCCTTGGAAGTCTGAGAGACATCTTCAGGACATCTTCATATCCAGCAACTGACAGCTATGAAGTCTTACACTTCTACACATGAAGTGCAGTAGTGTTGAATCCATATGACTACTTTATTGCTGTTTCTTGTACTGAATCAAAAGTGTTACCAAATGACAGACACACCAGCTGTAGTACCTAAGGGGAAAAAGGGATATTTTAAGATTCAGAGCATGAATTGCCAAAAAGTTAGCCATATGCACTTAATGGTTGCTTGCTATTGTCAAATTAAGCCACTGTTTGCTACAGAAGAACATGAAGTTCATGTCCAAGAGCTAATAAGCTCAATTACCCTGTTCACACTGATGCTACCTATGCACCAGTTTACTTACCTGAGATTCATACTACACTGCCAGGGGAAATCAAAAGAAAACAGTGATCTAGTACAAGCAATACAATTTCTCATTTGCTTTTACATTAAGGGCTTAAGTTCTGTAAAATAAAACATCTAAAGCATGGCCTAGCCTAACATTTGAACGTGAGGCTAAGTCTGTGCTGCTCAATAAAGCAGAGGAAGTGGAAGGCCCCTGATCATGCCCTCTCCCCGAGGTAGCTTTGCCCAATGGCAGCCCCAAGTGAATGTTCCGCTTTGAAGAGAGGGGTGGAGGGAGTTGGGACCTGCTCCCAGCCAGCGGCATAGACCAGGGGGCCCAGTGTTCAGATTCACATGCCCTCCACATGGCCTCAGGCCACATTCTAGGGCATACAAAACCTACCCCTGTCTTCATGTTGTGCTAATTTCGCTCACTCTAATGAGCTGCAAAACAACCTTCATTATTTCAACTGAACTGAAAAAACAGATGAGCTAACTGAGGATAAAAAACAAGCATGCACACACCCTCCAGAATAATATGGTTGTTTCAGAGCCCTAGGAAGATCACATGAGGTCCAGAAAAATATCTCAGAATAAGTGCTATCCATAGCACACAGGCAGACCTACTTGGCCTAGAGTTCAGGCAATAGCTCCTGGCCTATCTTACTTACAGACACAGACATACCCTGAAACGCTATTAGCCTTTTTAGCTCTTGAGCATTTTCACCTGGTTCAGCTATGGTTTTGTACATGGTTTCCATCTCCGGGTAACGTATGAAGGAAATCCTTTAGTCCATCACTTCAGAAATACCTTTTAGCAGCATGTGGTCATAAAATCTCTCATGAGTAGGCACACAGTTACTCTCATCGAGTTACTTTACCCCATTATGAATAAAAGTCTCCTGCAGTGGAAACCTCAGGGTTATAAGGGTTTTACTTTTCAGTTTCCTGTTTCCACTCATACGCTTAAGCATCTCACTGATTAATTTATATTTGGGTAGTCTATTCTGAATGCCAGAGCCTGTTCTAGGGAGCTAAAGGCAGTCCTTAAGGCAGCACCTCCCACTTTAAAGAGAAAGTGGGAGTATCTGAAAATTCCAATCTGTTTACACAGAAGAAAATCCACTCTAGAAAAGGAGCTGATAACACTACACTGCAAGCACTGCAAAATTCTTCAGAGAGATACAAGTCTTTTGTTGTACCGCTGAAGTTCAGCAAAGCTAATGCAAGTGTGATACACCAGATAGTTTGATTCAAAACATCTTACAAATATGTTCTCGAAATAAAGCTTTGGTTCATTTCCTGCCTGAGGGTGTCTAGCTATCTCTTTGTATGAGCAAAACAACTCCATACCATTCCTGTATGTGTATTTCAAAGAGGAGATCCTAAAAGATCCTTCTGCTGCTGGCTCATTCTGTAGTTAAAACAAGTTCATCACTGCAGGTGGTGCCTCAGATATTCCTCTCAGGAGGGAGAAGAGCCTAGGATTTACCAACACTAGAATGGGCTAACTTAAAAAGGGAATTTGCCATTAAACAAAAAGCTGAGGTGGTTTTACAGTGATAGACACAAGACAAAATTTCCAACATAAGCTACCAACGTTTTTGTTCCTTCAGCTAATGCCTGTGCGAAACCATATCCAAAAGAAATATTATTTGAACAGAGAGGAGGAAGGAGAGGCTCAGTGAATGGCTCAGAAGTGGGGTCTGTGAAAAGCTGGATTCCTTCCATTGCCAGGTAGCCCGGCTTGAAGCCCACATGTGCATGCACTCCCACAAAGGGACTGGAGAGCACAGCCACATGGAAGAGTAAGAAAGGGGCAGCAGCAGGGCTAGAGGCAGTGCTCAGGCAGTCAAGTGTGCAGAGCAACAGCTACAAACACAAACCCCCGCCTCCTCCCCATCACCTCAAATCTTCCCTCTCTCCAGCCTTACCTCTTCCCAAGCAAACTTGCTCCTCATCACTTCTCCCCCATTGGTCCCAACTTTGCTACAACTACAGCCAAATGTGGTATTTTGGATATGGTTAACTAGGTAATCTCACCCTTATGTAGCGATATCTTGCAAGATCATCACACCCGAACTGGTCCTCAGTGCCCCCCTCCAATTCTCTATGAATCTCCAGAATTTCTCATGTAACACCCCTTTACCATTTGGGAAATGTAGTCACTCACCACTGCACTTCAGCAACTTCTCATACTGCTATTTGTTTTATCTAGCAATTCCTTGTATTGCCTACAACAGTTGCTCATGTTTTGTTTGGCTGAGTAAAATAGCCAGGGCCTACTGATCTGTCAGCATTCTTCAACACATTTTAACGTGATCTCATTGTCCACTAAAAATTACTTCATCTTTTCAATCCTATCTATGGAAATCTTCATTAAGTAAGAGCTGAACATGGCTAATCCAAAATGATCACACTCTCAGATAGTCTCTTTAATCTCAGCTATGTATTTTGTTACTCTAACGAATACAATTGTTGTCTTTTTGTAATTTTATCTCCTTCCTCATTAAGCACACTATTGTACCCTGCAAGATAAGTATTACATTGAAACCAAACCCTGGGATCCAGATAACCACTAATTTTGATGAAGTGTGGGTTTCAATTTAATATTCATTGTGCAGCATAAATCTCTATACTACTGATTATATGTGTGAAAGAACATCAACCTGCTGCAAGTATTGTGATAAAAACCCCTGTTGTATTCCACTTCCAGTTGCAGAAGAACTAGTGTGAATCTACAATGGCTGGAAAAGCTATGATCTGCCAAGAAACTCCTTTCAGTCTTATCCTCAAAATGCCAAAGAAGAGAGGGGAAAATGGCACAAGCCTAAGCCCAATCATGGACAGTCTCCTGTCCTGCTACTGTCCACAATGGTGTGTGCTACGTACCTCTTACCTCAGGGTCTCCTGTGTTATTCCACATGTTCCCTCAGGCAATCCAGGAAAATCTGCATTCAGATTCATACAAATTCTAGGAAAGTTTAGAAATGCACGCAGAATTTGCCATAAGGTTCTCCAAATAGTGTCATTTATCGTTAATTTTATTAGTTGCTCTTTACACATGGAGATGTGCCTGCTAGGAACTAATGAAATTTTCTACCTTGCTTGATGAGCAGCCAGATGGTCTTTACTCACTCCAAACTTGTTAGATTTGGCCCAGTAACTCCAAAGTAAAAGATTTTGTGTACTGCCATTAGTTCCTGAAGCCATCTACCCACTCAGAACTAGCGTGAATACGGGTAATTGAAAGCCTCACGCACATGATGTGTTTTGAGTACCTCTGCGCTGTGAGCAAAATTTGTTATCAATTTACTATTTGAACCATATCACAACAGAGGAAAAACTCATCAAGGATTTTAATTATTGTAGGAAGGGAGAAAAAACTCTATTATCACTCAGGCATGCTGCCAGAAGTTCTAAAATATTTAAGACTGCTGCTTCACTTACGTTTATGGACATATTAGTCCATTTTCCTTGTCAGTTCTGTTTGCCTGCCTTTGAGTAATGTGGGATTTCTGCATTTGGAATTCCAAAGATGTCCATGCTGTGCACACAGCTGAACAGGTGACATGAGTTGCTTAATTATTGAAAAATATAAATGTGAGAGAAATAAGGAAAGGAATAACAGAATGGGAGCCCGGAGGAGATATAAAACAAGTAATTTCAAGCAGGCTTGCCATTGGACAAACTCTTCAGATTTTGCTTTTTTTCTTCGCTAAGGCAATTCTGCTGCAATCTGCAAGATCTAAAAAAATAATAATAGCAATAATCTCGAAGAACATATTCAACAGCCACGGGGTAAGACAGGACTTGAAACAAAGTGATGTAACAACTGTGTTAAAGGGTCCATTTTGTTACACTTGAAAAACAAATAAAATAAAGCAATGTAACTGATTATTTCTGCACTGCAGAGGTGCATGCACTACAGATCAAGTGCAGATCAAGCCCTGGCTATTTTCCAGCCTAAGTCTTACAAGGATGCCCACCATGGCTGCTGTTCCTTGGCCTTGGTATGCAGGTGTTGGGGAAAGAGAGGGCAAACAACAGAAAGGTTATCCCAGCAGTATCAGCATTTTTTATTTCCAGCTAATACTACCTAAGTAAACTGTGGCTGTAATTGCCAGCTACCCCATGCTCTCCTATGCTCAACTGTTTACTGCTACATAGAGAAAACAAAACTGCACAATTCTCAGCATGCATCAATCCCTCGGAAATACAGTTCTGGAAAAACGCCTGCCTGACTGGCCTCAGCAGTAACATAAACCCTTTTTTCTGCCGCAGTTAAAGGTCTTATTAAATTTATTTTACTAGACCTTACAGAAAAGAAAAACATTCACAGAAGTGTTAGGCTGAATATATTGTGATGCCAGAGGGATCAAAGTAATCTGAATTTCTTTTGGAGGAATAATTTCAGAATGTAAACTCAAGAGACAAGAGCAAGTATATTATCTGCTTGCTCTTGTATCATTTGGATTTTTTTTTTTTTGCACGATATTTCAGGTATTCTAAGACCTCCAGAACAAGAAACACTATCATTTGGCTTTTTTCAGTCATGGAAAAATCAAATGTTACTTGAAGATGGTTCAAATGTAACTCCAGAAATAATACTAGACATATTATGAAAACTGTATTTTACTCATACATTACCCTAGGACTAATTGCATAATTACCTTATGTGTGTTTATCTTATGAAATACTACTAGCATCATAACAATTATACCAATTATATATTGTTTATATTAATATACTATTGTTGTATTACATTAATCATTAATATTTTCAGTAGTTTACCAGTATTTTTATTACATTTCTGCAAGCTAGTGGGAAAAGCACATTGTAATATAGAATAAACGCTCAAAATGCAGGGACCAGCAAGTGAAAACATAATGCGACTGGAATTTGAAGTTACCCGATGGGAGCGTGACAGGGTCAGAGACAAATGTACTAAAAATTGATGATGCTTTGATATTACAGTCTCTTGCTAGAAGGACATGAAGAAATGGAAACCCCTCTACCAGCTCTGTCTTGAAATGTTAGCACAGTGCTTAAAGGACTCACTAAATTCTCTCCACCTTTAAACTTTTCGACCTTTACTGATCTAAAATTCTCATCCACAAAAAAAAAAAAAAAAAAAAAAAAAAAGACTTATTTTTTTCTTAACCTTCTCAAGGAGAATTGAAGTCTCACAGGCATAAATTATTGATCTGACCCTCTTTTAAAATGGAGAAAATGCTGTCTACACTACTAGCATCTTGATTATTTTCCCCAGGAAAACAAAACAAAACAAACACAAACGCAAAAGCCTTCTCTTCTCCCATGTCATCTCAAATTACCACATCAATCACAATGAAGCTTTAGATTCCTAGTCAGAAGAAATCCTCAGCAGCTCAGACAGAGAGAGAGGCAACCGGGCTCTCCTGAGATGCTTGTAATGCTCGAAACTTATTCTAAAAGAACAAACCTCAAGCATCTAAAGCATCCGGCCTGTTGCCTTGCAGGAGGAAGGTCTGCCATTAAGAGCCGTGTTACACGCACCGTGTCAAAACCTGTTGTTTGGGGGAGGCTTCAAGCAGCGCTTGTTCTTATAACCCTTGCCTCTTCCTCAGCTATACAATTCGCTGAGCGGTGCAGACAGAAATCCCCCAGGGGATGGCAATTCCTGCTCTGCTGGCTGGTTGAGTCGCCCTTAGTGCACGCGATTGTAGCTAGAGCAGAACAAGGATTAACACTGATGCTAACAACTAAAGAAAAGAAACAAGCAACTTGGGCAGTATAAAATCTGCCACCTTTACTCACACCTGCCAGGGAAGCCTGTATCATATTAGCTATTATTATTCTTTTCAGGATAAGCAGGCTTTCAAACCGTAGTTCCGCTATGGTATGGGTAATGCAAGCAAAAATAAAAGAAACCTCGCTTAAAAGAATTCAGAGGATTGTAGAAAAGCAAAATGCAAACAAATTACAGTTCCAATACATTTGTAGAAAAGCAAAATGCAAACAAATTACAGTTCCAATACATAAGAAAAAAATCAAACATTTTCTAAACATTCAGATTTTTTGACCAACTTCAGAAGAGTCCTAAGAATGTTATAGTTTCTTCTCCTCATTCCTATTACCTTCGAAGCCACAACCCAACAAACTCTCCTGTAATTCCAGAATGTGGGATGCACAGACAGCACAGTTAAAGGCAGTATAAGCAAAGAAGGCTGAGTAACGCTCTCCATTTGCTCAAAACTTGAAACAGGGTCAAAACAACTGTTTGCTTAATCAGAAGGATCAAAACAGCCTGGCCAAATGAAGTCCTACACAGAGCGAATGGAGCTCTTCGCTACTCAAGAACTTGCCTGATCATCTAATTCAACCATGCAAATGATTAGCTAGATAAAAGCAAGCAGGAAAAAAAAAAGTCAATGCACAAAACCTTAACCCCAACAAAGAGGCTGCAATAGCAAAGCCAAAATCATATTTGGAATATACTAACAATTATACGCAGATGTGGCAGAAGGATTAAGGTGGCCTTACCTGTCCCCATGCCCCTGCACACATCTGCACTGCAAGGGACAGCACCTTCTTCAACACCCAGCGACTGTCCCAGGGCTCTGCAAGTCTCCAGCCCTTCGTCTAGCTCCTCTGGGCACCCAGACCACATAAAATTCGGAAGTCCTTAGTAGAAATTTTCTTAGATTTTGGTTGACTGAGAAGATGTGCCTGAATAAAAAAATAAAGGGAAAATATTAATACATCTTCATGAACTTCCCTAAGCAGATAAGAAGTCAATAATGGAAATAACATTTCCAATTTTATTTTATTCTTAGCCACAAAAACAGTGAAATCTAGCAGTATGTGTATCTGTAATGCATCGCAATTCTTTCTGAATGGTTTCTATGCTACCTGACTGGTGTTCAGCAGAAGTCAATCATGGAAAAAAGTCTGGTTCAGGAACCCAGGCCTTAATGGGAATGTGACTAGGGATAAGGGTCTGTCTATAATTTTTAAAAACTCAAATTTAAAGCAAAAGTTTATTTTTTTTTAATTGTTTTTCAATAAGAAGTCCATGTTTAGTATGAAAAATATCCTTTCTATAAACACTTTCATACAAAGCGCAAGTTTTTCCACTATAAGAGTTTTTGGGACGTCAAATTAAACAAACAAACAAACAAACTCTTCTTGATTTCCTCTAACATAAAGTATTCAGTAGGTCTTCAGAGACCAAATATTGGTGAGCTACTCAACAAAAAAAAGGCTTATAGACATAGCAAGATAAAGAACATTTTAACACCGAGGTACATTATATTCTGAACCCCGAGAGCTAGGAAAAACAAAAACTCTAGACCAAAATGTCATTTTTTTGCATTGCAACATCTATGTATTTCTATTTATATATTTATAAAATACATTTATACAATTTCTATATATTTAGATACTTATAGTAATAGGAGCACACCGCTGTTCTAGCAAATGAAATCACAGCTAGATTAGCAGATGCTCTGACAAGGACAGGAATAGAGCTCCAATCCTCAGCTGCTGCATCCTGCCCAGACCTCACCAGTGAATCCTACAGCAGGCACATTGAAATTCCTATCAGCCCTTCTGACAACTGTTAACCCAAATGTACAACCATTTTCGAATTTACTTTAATCATTGTGTTAAGAATATTCTGATTGCTGATTACCAGATATCCTTTTTTATTATTACCTTAATAGTTTTCCAAACGCTATTCCTAAATCATAGCCCTCTCTCACACACACATTTTCTAGTATCCCTTTCTGCAAATTGCCTTTCTCTGATCATCTTCACTTCTCATTTCAGTCTTCTAATTACATTGTTTCATCATTGTCTCCACACAGATTTCCTTCTCTATCAACCCCTTTTTCTTCATCTCAGCTTGCTGCCTGTGCGCTGCAAAAACCAAGCCTCCGATAGATCCTTTTATAGCTCTGTCAACCTGCAAGAACCACCAAATCATGGAACACTTTTATCTGTGCTACGCAGAAATGACAGTATTTGCAAAGGATAGGGGCTCACAGTACTAGACTTCGAGGCAGTGGGGACGTGGGAGCTGTCTCTGATTAAAGGTACAGCTTGTAGGAACACTTTCTCAATAAACCTGAGCTTTGGTGCAAGCTTTTTATTTATTTTTTTATTATTTTTATTTTTTTGTAATTTAAAACAGTGCAAACACCCTATTTATTTCTCTACATCTGGTGATGACGAGGGAAGTCTCTTGGCAGAGACTGTAAGGTCTCGGTATTTAAATGTATTTAAAAATAAATTTGAAATACTTAGCCATTTCTCTTTAGCTAAACAATTAAGCAAAATAAATATATTACTTGTATTACTTGGGCTTCCTAAAACTCCTCTAAGAAAAGAGATCTTCACTCCATTAGGCACTAAACAGTGTAAATGGGAGTCAGCAATTTTATCTTCCTTCCTCTCCTCTAATGGGATTGTGTGTTTGGCTGTATCAAAAATTTTGACACTGCACAGACAGCTTAAAATTTTGGTCAGAAGAGAAAAAAAAAAAAGAAAGAAAGAAAAAAGGCTTGGTTGGGACTGGAACAAGCAAACAGCTGAAGAAGACAGAGTAACAGCAAGAGCAGTCTGGCTAAACCAGCTGGCCGTTACACTGACTGCCATTTGTCAGGTTAGCACAGTGAGACAGGGGATATTAGGATTACTTTTTCAGATGTAAAAGACTATCAAAAAAAAAAAAAAGAGACCCTCAAAACTGTGGATGAGACCAATTTATATGAAGACCTGAAATGCGCATTGGTATGAAAGTACGGTGTGCTTTCAACACAGCTTCTTTTCTTCCCCGCTTCTCCTCTGACATTTACTCTAGACTTGCTTGGACAAGAGGAAGCTCTATCTATTGCCTGGCTTCAGGATGCAGCATTTTCAAGTGATACAAAACTTGCCAGTTATCATGAAAGAATCTATACCCGTCTTTCCACTGACCTTTTCCAAACCCCCTAAGAGCATCTGGCATGTCATGGGAGCGATATCACACAAAGACATCATGTCACGAAAAATCATGAGACCTTTCTCAGATTATATACTAGCAGCCCTTTAGAGATCCAACATACATCTCCTCGCTGACTGCTTAAGGAAGGGATGATTGCATGTATTCGTGCAGCTGCATTTGCTTTACGCTGGCATCCTGTGGGCTACTGCAGAGGGAGACATCAACAGCTCAGCCCTGAACCTGAGCATTTACCCAACAGGACTTCCTCCTTTCTCTCTTAAACGTGCAGCCACAACTGCTTCAGTTAATCAGTGGATATAGGCTGAAGCAAGCCTAGCAAGCCTGTTCTTGACCTTTAATGGGTCCTGCCGTACTTTAAAAGAACTTATTAAACAATGGAAGTTGCCACACTTTATGGAAAATGGCATTGAGAAAATGAAAACAAGACATTCTCTCCCTGCCAAGGGCAATTTCAGGTTACTATTATAAACTATGTATTTATGAAAGCTGCAAGTAAGGAGACTCTGATTAGGTGTTTATTTGAAAGGCTGGAGGAATCAAGCCAAACAACAATTATATCTTTGGAATTACTGTTCTTTATAAAATTAGATACATTTACCATAATCAAGGGGAGCATAGGGTATGTTGCACTTAAGCCAAGTGAACAATTCATATGCCACAAAAATCGTTTTTGACTGGATACAGAAAACACTGGTGATATTGTATGAGAACATACATATTGCTTTGAAATCATTTAAGTTCTCTGAACGCTTGGACTTTTGAACTGTGTTGCTCCCCCTCAGCTGAAGAGGCCAGATGGACAGGCCTGGAGAAGTCTCTTAACCCTAACCCATGTGGGGAAGCTGCCACACTCAACAGAAACAGGTTTCTGTGTTGCCGAGTTAGACAACAGCACTTGGTACCGTCCCCTATTCTCTTCGCCAAAGCCCTCTCATTAATGTATTTGAGTGGGGCAGAACGGTGATCCCCACCAGCAGCGTTTCAAAACGCTGCTCACAAGCACATTCACTGCAGCACTGTCAGACAGAGCCTTTTCTGCAGTTCAATCCTCTTGTTGATTCTTTCCATTAATCATAAATTATTTGATTTGAATGTCAAGATTTAACAAGACTATTCTTTTGTCAGGCTGAAAGAGTGTTACAAAGATGCCCCGGTGTTATAATTGGACTGGGAATCAAACTTCACCCGCAATTCTTGGCCAAAAACAGACTGGCAGTGTTCTCAGTAAACAAAAGGATTTTCAAATTAGAAATTGATTGCCAGCTGTTACAGTGAAGGCACAGTAAATGGTACTTGAAACACTCTCAGGAAAATAATTCCTAAAGCATCCTTAAGAAAACAGGGGAGAACAGAACAAACAGGTAAAATTCTAAAATAAGATCTCCAAGAAAGGAAGCGACAAGATAAAGACTGCTCTAGCTCTTCAACCAGGACAAAAATTACTACTGCTGGATGTCAGCTCATGTGGTGTCATGTCACATGTCACATGTTTTCTTAGTGCATGTCATATTCTCAGGCGTCACATCGCATATCACATCATGTAGCTGGCTGCATGTCACATGTCTTGTCACATCTCAGTGCATGTCATATCACATGTCACATGGTGTGTTGTGTCACATCTCTTCATGTTAACGTGTTCCATGCCACATTGGTGTTGCATTACATATTGCATGTCACATCACATGTTCTGTTGCCTGTCATGCCAGATGACATGTCACATGTGGCATCACATGTCACATCATGCTTCTTGTCACATGGGGAATCATCACCAGTGGCATTAGGTATAATTTTGTACCCCATGCATCATGTCACATATCATGTGTTGCACAGCATGTATCACAGCATGTTGAGTTGCACATTGTATCCCATTCTGCATGTCTCATCATACCTCATATCTCTGCATCTCTGGCATCTCCTATACCTCATCATGTCTCTTCATATTGTGTATTGCAGCTCTCGTACCATGTCACTTGTCATATCACATGTAGTGTGAAAACTCTCACCTTGTGTCACATGGCATGTAGCACACCATATGATGTCACATGTCATGTTTCCTGCATCACATTGCTTCACCTGTCATGGTCTGTGTCACATGCCACAGGGTACCAGATGCTGTGTCACCTTTCTGAGAGGCTGCTGCACTGGGACTTGTCCCATCACATGCCACATGTGGTATGTAATATTGTGCCTTACAGCACATATCTTGGCTACTTCCATGTCATGGCCTAAGTCATGCGTCTGTGTGTAATGTTTTGTATAATCATAGAATGCTTAAGATTGGAAGAGACCTCTAGAGGTCATCTAGTCCAACCCCCCTGCACATGGAGGGTCACCTAGAGCACGTGGCACAGGACTGCGTCCAAGCGGGTTTGGAAGATCTTCAGAGAAGGAGACTTCACAACCTCTCTGGGCAGCCTGTTCCAGTGCTCTGTCACCCTCACTGGTAAGAAATTTTTCCTTACGTTCCTGTGGAACTTTTGGTGCTTCTGTTTGTGGCCATTACCTCTAGTTCTGTCAGTGGCCACCACTGAAAAGAGGCCAGCACCATCCTCCTCACTGCCTCCCTTGAAGTACTTATAGACACTGATCAGGTCCCCTCTCAGCCTTCTCTTCTCCAGGCTGAACAGGCCCAGCTCCCTCAGCCTCTCCTCATAGGGCAGATGTTCCAGGCCCCTGATCATCCTTGTAGCCCTGCGCTGGACTCTCTCCAGCAGCTCCACATCCCTCTTGTACTGTGGAGCCCAGAACTGGACACAATACTCCAGATGTGGCCTCACTAGGGCTGAGTAGAGGGGCAGGATCACCTCCCTCGACCTGCTGGAGATGCTCTTCTTAACACACCCCAGGATCCCATTGGCCTTCTTGGCCACGAGGGCACATTGCTGCCTCATGGTCAACTTGTCATCCACCATGACACCCAGGTCTTTCTCCGCAGAGCTGCTCTCCACAAGGTCAGTCCCCAGCCTGTGCTGGTGTCTGGGGTTATTCCTCCCCAGCTGCAGGACCTTGCACTTGGCCTTGTTGAATTGCATGAGGTTTTTCACTGCCCAGTTGTCCAGTCTGTCCAGGTCCCTCTGGATGGCAGTGCAGTCCTCTGGGGTATCAGCTACTCCTCCCAGTTTGGTATCATCAGCAAACTTGCTGAGGGAGCACTCTGTGCCTTCATCCAGGTCATTGATGAATAAATTGAACAGGACTGGACCAAGGACTGACCCCTGGGGGACACCGCTAGCTACAGGCCTCCAACTAGACTCTGCACCACTGATCACCACCCTCTGAGCTCTGCCATCCAGCCAGTTCCTAATCCATCTCACTGTGCACTCATCTATCCCACACTTCCGGAGCTTGCCCAGGAGGATGTTGTGAGGGACGGTGTCAAAAGCCTTGGTGAAGTCGACATAGACGACATCCACCGCTCTCCCCTCGTCTATCCAGCCGGTCATTCCATCATAGAAGGCTATCAGGTTAGTCAAGCAAGATTTCCCCTTGGTGAATCCATGCTGACTACTCTTGAGCACCTTCTTGTCCTCCATGTGCCTGGAGACAACAGCCAGTATGAGCCGTTCCATCACTTTTCCGGGGACGGAGGTGAGGCTGACTGGCCTGTAGTTGCCTGGGTCCTCCTTCTTGCCATTTTTGAAGACTGGCGTGACATTGGCCTTCTTCCAGTCTTCCGGCACCTCCCCCGTTCTCCAGGATCTTTCAAAGATGATGGAGAGCGGCTTAGCTATGACATCCGCCAGCTCATGTAGCACTCTGGGGTGCATCCCATCAGGGCCCATGGATTTGTGGGTATCGAGGTTCCTTAGGTGCTCTCTGACCCAATCTTCCTCTACCCAGGGCAAGTCTTCCTCTCCTTCAGCTTCTCTTGTCCCTAGGGCCTGGGGCTCTAATGGGCTGCCCTTGGTACACACCACAGCAAAGAAGGCATTGAGCAATTCTGCTTTTTCTGTGTTATTTGCAACCAGGGTGCCCACCCCGTCCGCCAGCGGACCCACGTTTCCCCTGAAATTCCTTTTGCTGTTAATACATTTGAAGAAGTTTTTCTTGTTATTTTTAATGTCCCTTGCCAGATTGTGTTCCAAACATGCCTTAGCTTTGCTTGTCCTGTCCTTTAATTTAATGTCATATATTGTGTCATGTTATGTCACATGTCCCATCGTGGGATACCATGTCATGTCACATCTTGTTTCCTGTCTCTTGACATTTCACTTGTTGCATGTCACATCTTGTGATGTGTCACAGATCAGGGGTCTTTATGCCTCACGTGTCACAGCACATCCTATATCACATGTTTCATGTTGCCTGTCACGGCACATGCTGTGTCCCGTGTGACATTGTATGGCACATTGGGTTATGTGGAATGCATTACCGAATGCAAAAGTGCACCACAACTACACCTGCAAAACACAAAAAGAAGAAAACAAGCCCTTCCTTCCTCAGCTCCTCCTAGGGGACAGCCCAGCATACACCTGAATACTTTTTTTCCCCTCTTGTGAATTATATTATTTGCTAATAGTTTTAACTATTCCTTATATAAATGTAGGTGGCTGACACTTTGCAACCACCTCAACGCTCAGGACTACTCCGTTACCCAGACTTCAACAAGCTTCTCTTGCCCTCCTGCTGCACAGGGACTGGTGGATAAACCCCGTTCCTGATCTCCTCATCAGAAGAGATCTTTAATCTGTTACTGCAGCCGCAGCCGTTGAAACCCTGAACACCAGAGGTCCAAGAACAAGATCGCGCCCCTGAGACCTCACGGGGACTGCACATACGGGTTGTTTCCTCCGCTGCAGTTTCCCTTCTACGCTTCGGGGGCTGGTGGAGGTGTGGGCGCTGGCTCCGCTCTGCCAGGAAGGCTGAGGAAGGCCTGGCAGAGCAGCAGCACCCCAACATAGTCTCACCCCGCTGCACTCGTCAAGCGATTTTTATATACTGCACTAATAGAAGTAGTCTGTTTTCCAGAGATACAGATTGAAGAATAGCCTCAGGGTCATAATAATTAAAGTTCTCTTTTAGCATCTTGCCTTGCTTTTTAATAACCAAAACCCGAGAGCCACTCTAATTACTTTGGTGTGGAGCAAAAAAAAGCTAAAATTACCTGCGCTGTTACATTTATCACTTTAAAATATTAGCACGCTACCTTCCTTTCAGCCTTCCAAACCATCCACCAAGGTACAATATTTACTGAAAATAAATATTCATAGCCCAGGGTGCCTTTTAGCCAAGTCATTTAATACTGCTGAGTACATGTTAGGTAGACTTGGTGGTATAAAACTGCCTCGCTTTGGTAGAGGTAGTTAAATATTCTCCAGAGATGGGACTGAGTGGAAGAGTTTCATGACCACGCTGAGAAAGAAATACAGCATCAGGCTCTCCAAACCCTCCAGGCTTATTACAGAGGCACTGCTGACAGAGCAACATTCAACATTTGCCTTTGAGATAACTCAGGAGGGCTGATTTCATATTCAAGGAAGGATTTCCATGCTCTTTGTCACCACAAGAATTGCTCGGGCTAGAGCTGTTCCCACCACTCTCGCTCCCACTCAACAATTTGTTCAAATCAAACTGCGTGTCTGCTCACAGCGCAATGAAGAACAGGTATAATCATGGCCTCGCTGTAACTAAGGCTTCAATAATTGTGCCCTGTCACACAGCGATGTTTTAAACCAAGGGATTTTTTTTAGTTATTATTGTTATTCTTATTAAACAGTCAATAGCATTTCAGCAAACCTGCTATGCTAATTTGCTTGCAGTGCAACAGCACGTTGGACATTTCAAATATTTTTCGCTAATAGCTGCTCCCAGACCATTATCTGTGAATTTGACTCTGGAGAGTCACTGGCATGTAATTATTATTGCATACTAGAGGGTTTTAGTGCTTGTCTTTAGTACCTGGGTTAAAGGAGTTATTTTGTGTTTTAAATCGTCCCCTCTTCCCTCCCCACCCTCGCTTTTTTTTTCCCTGAAATAATGGAAAGGTAGGAGTTTAAAACAACTAGAAGAAACTTGAAAATGCTTAAAATTTTAGTCAGACCTTATGCTGTGTAGTTTCATATACTTCAAAGAAGTTTTAGTCTCTCATCCTACTGCTGGTAGGATGGAACGGGTAATTGCGTTCTGCCTGTTACAGCATATTAGCTAGAGTCAACTTAAGGAGAGTTGTGGATATTTAAAACCAAAAGCAAGAAGGTGTCAGGAGATTCATTATTTCTTGAAAAAGTATTTCTAAAAAACAGTAATAAGAATATATATTTTATACATACATATGAAAAATTAAAAAGCATTGCCAAAGCAGCAGGCTTCTGTTATTTCTATTTTGCCAGGATAGTTCATTAAACGAACACCTAACTCCTGGTCCTGCTAGGAAATACTGCATTGTAAACTGGCATAGTGTGCCTCTATGCTCATTTCTTTCTGACTTCCAGATTAAATTCTTCTCAGTTTACAAGTAAAAATAACGGTGTTTGCTAACATTCAGCCCTGCAGATCCCACTTGGGATTTTACCAGCTCACATATCACCGGCTGTAAAGGTTCAACATTCAGGAGGTGGTTAATAATTTTTACTGATGGTGCACAAGTGAGATAAGCAACCTAGACACTTTGGCCAGACTACATCATCAATCTGCTCACTAATAAACATTTATTATATTCCATAAAGCATGTAGCTGCACCCAAGGAGGTTTATATGAAAAAATATATATATCTTTCACAAGATCACTTTTCTGCTTAAGACTACCTGTTGGTGTATTTAGGTGCTATTTTTCATTCTTTTGCAGAACTGATGTCAAAATATTGCCTTTTAAAAGCAAAGTGTACAGTACATGTCATCTTTTGGCAGCTACTTCTTGACATAGGATTAAAAGACCATATTTCTTCTTCCCTCTTTTGTATCCTTAAACATCTGAAACTAAAAATAAGTGTTGAATGCTTATTGAAACCAAAATTGGATTCAGTTTTCACTATTGTCTTAGGGACCTTCAGCATTAAGCGGGGATACCTTTAGCAAGACCTAAAATTTAGAGAGTAAAAATCAATATTTTCAGCCATTCCTACGCATTCCAGATAAGGACACTCGGTGTGAAGTTTCTACCTGAATTTGACTTCTCTCTGTTCTTTGGATGCTCTGGATCCTAACTCTCACTTCCAAAGTTCTTGGTTTGTCTCATGTGGGGTTTTGTTCAACTGCATCTGCAACTGTTACATATACCATTTCAAGAAAGTGAATACGTTTTCATAACCATAGGACAGGAGTTCAGGAACACTTTTTCGTGGTTCTTCAGTTTTCTTTTCCCTACCCTTCTGGTTATTAAGTCATCATGGTTCTCCTATGTCTACCTAGGGACTTTTATTTCAAAATACATCCAGACTTTTCACTTTAAAACTCCCTTTCGTCCATCTATCAGAGTCACACCATGTGGTTTTGCATAACATAAAAAACACCTCCCAGCAGATGGCAATTACATAGTTAAGATTGTTTTAACATTTCCTACCTGATCAGGAAGTGCTCAGTGCATGTCATTTAACTTTCCATAGGGGAAAAAAAAAAAAAAAAAAAGAAAAATTAACATTGCACTAATATCAGAGGACACCTTAAGCATAAACCCACAGGCAAATGCCTAGTAAAGATGTGGAATACACCATGAGAAAGCATTATCCTACAAAGACATACTGGCTGTTGCTTTTCTAGTGGTCAAATCATACAGCAAATAGCTAGAGAGGTAGGTTTTTATGAAGGGAAAAGAACAGGCAGCTAGATGCTTTATGATTTTCTAGATTAGTAACTTCAATTTTCATCTAACTGATAGTTGCAATTCTTACATTACAGCTAGTAAATCTGGCATGCCAGATGTCAGCTAAATATCTGAAGACTCCTAGGCATCACTTGCTTTAAAACCTGCTTGAGCCACAGTTTTTAATGACCTTCCTCTTCCTTCCACTGAGATATTTCTTACATTTCAGTTCCTTAATACATCTCAAAAGTTTCACTCAACATTTTTCCAGTCTGCAAATTTTCTCTTTCCTAGGTTTAGTGCATGTCAAATTCTGCTATTTCATCTTATTTTATTCCATCTTATTCTGATTATCTTCTTAATTAGAACAACAGAATAAAAAATGGTAGAAAGATACATGGGATCACATGCTCTTTATGGAAATTTGCAGGGATTTTTTTATATTCTGAAAAGATAGATCTATTCAAAGTTCTGTACATAAAATTTCTCATTTTCATGCAAGTGAAATATGTTTAGTATGCTTCTGTTTTAAATAAACAGCTATGCACTTATTGGATGTGAAATCACAGTATTCCTCATTCTGTTACTAATCTATATTCAAATACCATAAGACATTTTTCACATAGATAGTTATAGAGAAATATCAAGTAGGCATAGAAGCACTAGCACTATAATTATGTACAGTGATATGTGTTAAGTCTTTTCTTAACACTTCATGTTCCAAGATTTAACAAACAATGAATTATAAAGTTATGACCAGTAATTTGAGGGCAGAATGGCTGAAGAGATGTCAAAGAAACTGCAAAGACCCAAGAGCTACCTTAACTCTTCCTTACACTTTGCCAGCTTGGCCTTACTTTTGCCATACGCATTTTCTATTTTTTTCCACATATTCACTGCCCCCAGTCCCTCAACAATTAGTTCTTCTCTTATTTCATAACTCCTTCCTCGACAGGAATATACAACTTCACCTACCTCTTGAAATCTCAGCTAATGGGCTGAACATACACTTCTGGCTGTTAACAAAGCCTAACTTTGACTTCTAAGAAAAAAATATAAGAAAAATCACTGAAGTGAAAAATAAAGTATTATTAAAATATACTGTAATAAAAATACTTTAAAATTATTACTGAGCTGCAATTATTCAGTGACCATATTTTCATGCCTGGGTGCAACCTTCCTTTAAAGCAATTTTGTGAAGTAAGGCTGATATTTAAGGATGTGGCATAATCCGAAGTGAGGACTGCAATCTCCTTGCTTGCTCGTTTTCTAATATCTCAAGAATCTTACAAGGCTTGAAAGAGACCACTTTTGTTAAAAATTAAAAATATATAATAATAATAAAACACTAAACTGCAAATTTCAACATAATGCTTCCCAGTATCTTACCTAGACCTCTTTTAGTTACCCAACTAGTCCTAAAGGAAATAATAGAAGTCTAGACCTTACAATGTACCAAAAGGCTATCCAGAAAAAATATTTAGAAAATTAAGATGGGATTCCAGGAACCTTCAGTAACAAAGGCCAAAGCAAATACAGTCCTGCTTAGTGTTAGAGCTAACCTTCTTATGAAATTATTGCCAAGTACTTTGGTGTTCAGAGACTTTTTTTTTTTAATTTAAAAAAAAAAAGAAAAAAGACATTCAAATTTCTAATTTGCTCTTTCTTTTTACATTTACAGCTCTGCAATTTGTATTTTGCCCAGCCCATTATGATCAATAGGATTCTCATTAGGATGCGTCTGCTCAGTAGCTTAGCATTACTAACGTTACTGAGACATCATTATATTTAACCATGCATGCAGTTAATTCCCTTTTTTAGATCCAGAACATGGGGAGGGAAAAAAAATATACACACACAAATCTCAAGAGAAATGGGACTTTAAAATCAATACAATTCTTGTGCCAAAAAGGAATGGAAATAGCCACACATTAAATAAAGTGTTAATTGCTATGAATGTCACAGTGCGAACTACAGAGTTCACAGTGTATCATATTAATGTAATACCCTGACTGCCCTTGCAACTGTCTAGTGCATTATGCCTCTGATGACAAGGACTGCAATAGATTGCTGGCTAAGCATCTGCGCAGTGGTTTTAATAGATGGAAGCCTTAAAAGCATCCATCGTTCACCAGTGAGCAAGTCAGTATTACCATAACAATATTTGAAAAGATTCAGGGCTCACAAACTTCTCCAGCGCCTCACAATTCAGAGTGAAAATGAAACACTGGTGTTTTTAAGACAGTATTTTTCAAAATAAACTGCTTTAGTCCAGACAGAATATAGTCCTGTTCACAACTGTGATTAAAGGAGTGCTGTAAATATAGGTGGAAGGGCTTCATCTTGACAGACAGATTTGGTCACAGTTCTCATTCAGAATAATGGTGATTCTGTTTGAATCAACCCACCACGATTTACAATGGGAATAACAGGCTGTACACAGACCCATGCCACCAAGCAGCAGCATGTTACATTCTTTATACCCTGCTTTACATACCAAACAAGATGAAGAAATAAATCTAAGAGCTGAAGTCAATGAATCATCCATTTCAGTATACTCCACATTTCATCCAAAACCACCATGCATTTCCTGTCAGATAAATTCCAAAGTCATCAAAATCTGTGCTTCTACCTATGCTTCTACCCAAGCATACTGCTTGTATAGTAAGCATACATCTGAACGTGGATGCCGAATGATTACCGTTAAAAACTTCTCCTTTGCACACAATCAGAGCATCTTGAAGAGCACAGAAGCAACACGATAACATACATTCAGAATGGAGAAAGCATAGCTTATTTCAGTCTTTCACACAATTATTACAGTTAGCAAGGAAAAATATTTTAAAAACATAAAGTACTGTATAATTTTGCAGACCTGAAGGGGAAGGGGATTTCCCTGTTCTGGGGCAATCCTCCCCATTTTTCCTTAAAGCAAGGGAAGCGGCAGACCTTTAGAGAGGCATAGTTACACCGGGAGAAGCAACAGCTATGAAAGTCTGGTGTAGAAGGACCCCACATGTCCTGGAATTGGCAGCAGCAGCTCTAGAGTGGCTTGACCCATCGGCATAAGCTTAGCCTCACAATGCCAAGTGGACAGGAGTAAGAAGTATTGAAGACAAGACTTTAGCCTCTGAACCTACAGAGTGCTCTGAGAGCCAGGCCTACAACACATGACCCTAGAGGTGGCCATCAGTCAAGACAACAGCTGCAATTCAGCATAGCTCTGAAATCAGCCAGATGTCACATGCAGAAGAATCTACACCCAAAGGCATAAATCCATGTCACAAGTCCCATACTCATCACCTTTCCTTTACTTCACTGTGGCCAAGGTTTGATACCATTAGCGGAGAAACTAGAGAAACTCAAAACTTTCTTCCCTGTGGTTACATAGTAACAACTAGAATAAACGCTCTTAGGGCAATGAAAAAATCACAAGTAAATTCCTTTACTCAACAATTCACAAAGTACTTGATAAGCATTGCAGAAGCAAGAGGAGATCTTCCTGTCAAAGGAGATCGTTCTGGTCTTGTTAGATGCTAGTTACTCTCCGGGTTCCTTGTATCTAGCACCAAAAAAAAGAGATGGAAATTGATGCAAACCCAAATTATTTTCTAGCAAACACTCAGGACACAATCTGAAAGCACACTGAGCCAGGAGCTGGGAAATACTCCTGCATGCCTGGCTATAAAGACAAATTGACTGTGATCCCCCAACTCTTTGCTTAACATAACACATCATTGCTCTTAGCAAGATTTAATGTAAATAAGAAAGGCAGGACTTGACTTTAAAACTGCCACTATTCAATGTCTCACACATCTCCCTGTCCCTTTCACCTTAAGAGTACCCTTATATTTCCATCTTTTATTTTCCCCATTCTGAGCACACTATCACATGATTACTCACAACTAACAAATGAATTTATTACCATTTTCAAGAGCAAGACAACTAAATTATTTTAAAATTGCACATCTAAATGCTCTAGTAACAGAACCCTTTGCACTTCCTTCTGTAAGAAGTGAGAATATTCTTCCAGCCTACAGCTGACAGAAGTGAGTCTCATATAGTTTAATTCACTAAATCACCCTTTAGTTTCTCTGTTGGTGGCAAGGGAGGAGAAACAGGTCTTAAAAAGCAAACATCGTTGACTGAACATGGTGATTAGTCTGAGACAACTCTGGAGCTAAGTCCCTGCATGTTAAGAAAAGCAGGACACTTTTGCCGAGGTTAGTACTGATTCAGTGCAGAACTCACCTTTAATACTGCAGCAGTACAGTAGGCCAGAATTTGCCTCTGAGAATTGTCTTGAAAATACTATAGGCTAAACCCCTTCTGAACATTTAAGAATTACTCCACATGCCTGCTTGCTGTCTTGCCAAAGCTTCTGCTCATTTCTGAACGAGACTTGTCCAGTGCAAACTTGTCCAGTTGCCTTACGTGCTCCTTTGCCATCCTCTACCCAGCGAGCCTGAAGACCTGGCAGGCATTTGGATTTATCACCTGTGGATTCACACTAATTATCACCACAAGGCAGGGCACAACAAAATGAGCACCCTTTAGGTTTTTCTTGATTTACTTCCTTACATGTCAACCAACAGCTATTTTTTTTTTTTTTTTAGTTTTTATTTTAAATGCTGACACTTCCAGTCACACAGGAGCAACACAAAAATAACTCCCCACACATACTTTTCTTACAGGCACTAGACAGACAGCTCTTATACACTGATCAACGGCAGTCAAAAAAAAAAAAAACTCTACAGAGAACAGACCACTGTGGAAATCAGAATGAACAACTAGTCTATTTTTACCAGTTACAAGAGCAACAGGAGACCAGCTGCAGCGTAAACAAGCTTCACCATTACTTTAATTAGAAGAAAAATCAAACTAAACGCCTTCATTTGTTCAGCTTTCTTTGACAGCATGGGTGGAACAGAGCTTATCAAGTTCAATCACTCAAAACCTCTAATCAGGCACAGTGGGAAGAATGCTTTGGGGTTGTGGAGTTGTTTGTTTTTCCCCTCTTTAGCACTTTCCACAGATTCAGAGGTGATGCTGTGCCTGGAATGCAGATCTGAAAAGATGAAATAGCTGCGGCTTCTTGGGTATTAAAACCGAAGATTCAGAGACAAAAGGAAACCAAAAAAAAAAGGAAGAGAACACAGGAAGAAAAACAACACCCAGAACCATTTCTCAGACACTGAAAATTACCATTCCAGTTTTGTAATGAAGGAGGTCTTCTGGGGGAAATAAACAGGAGTTTATGTTCATTAACATCCCCGCTGCATTTAGAGCACAGAGCAGCACCAGCACTTCAGTGTGCTGGTGAGGCAGGTGAATGGTGCTGCTGATACACTGCAAGTACTCACTTGGCCAAAAAATAAAGTACAGATGAGTATTTTGCTAAATCAGAAATAAGTATGATATTTAAGAAGCAAATTTATAGAACATATACCATTTACATACCAGAACATTATTCTAGAGGACAGTTTTGTTCAGCTTTTTGTAAATGCACAGCGTAGATTTGTGAGTACAGAAACTACGGCAGTCTCCATGTCCTACCAGGAAAGGGGAAGGATTCATAGCTCCCTCTGATAGATCTAGAAATAACCAGGGATCCAGGTCAAAACCTGGTGTTTTCTCTGTAGAAATTTGGCAATGATGATGGGCTGTTAAATCAGTCTTGTTCTTCAAACTCCTGAACCCAAAGTCATGCTAAGAAATAAAAATTCTGATGCCCCAAGATCCTTTATGCAGGGCTGAAGGTTCTGCTTTTGTTAGGCTTCTGCCACAGGGTTAACCTGAATCTACTGTATTCAAAATGGACAAGCGTTTTCTCAGAAAACAGAAAGCCCTCCTAGTAGGGGCTTGGGTCCTTCAGGTGTATTGCATTTCTGTATAACTCATTACGTATGCACATCATCTTTAATATTGTAGTGTTCTACCCATTTTTCACCATTCCATCCACTCTGATGCTCTTTAAGTCAAAAGAAGGTTCCAGAAACACCTGTAGTTCACAAGTGGCTGGACCCTAATCTCAGATGGCATGAGCCTGTTGAGGGTCAGGTCTTGGACTGTTAAATTCAGAAGATCTTGGACAATCTTTTCATTTGCCCATAAGGCAACCAGAGTACCAAAATAAATAATTCAAAATAACAGTGATAACCATGATAACCATGTTTGACAATCAGGGAATCGACTTTCGTTACAGCCCAATACAGTTAATTTATAGATCAGATTTAAATTCCATTGTTATAAATGCACTCAGGAACACAAACAATGGGCATGAGTTAGTATCAAACCAGACCTAAGTAAATACCAAGAGTAACATAAATAAATTCATTAGATTTTTAAATGTAGGCAGCAACAAGAGAGACAGCACAATGCATAAAAAATTAAAGAATTCCTTAATGCTTATTTTTTCATAAATATTAATAACAAGTTTGAATCCCACTGTTTCTCCTATTTGCAGACCCAGGCCATGGTCATTTCCATCTACCCCTTTTCCAAGGCACGCAGCAACATATAAGAAACACCAGTGTCTGAATGCTTGGCCTCTTTTGATGTACACTGCAATGGGGGAAAACAATGTGGAAGGAGCAGTTTGTCCCTCTTAGTGATCCATATTTGCATTAATAATGCAGGGACACATGAAATACAGAGCTGTTCATGCACATCCTCTAGTCATCCATTATGTATAAGGGTAACAACTAGAGCTCCTCAGAAATTAATGGATTGTTACTAGATGGGCTCCCTGAAGAGTACCTAGCACCTATTAAAATTACTCCACTAATTTGTGTCTTAAAAAAGCATTCCAAGACACAGCCTCTTTCCCCAAAACAGCAATTCATCCAGCTTCCTAAGAGAGCAGTTCAGTCCCACTATCTACTACTTGAGTTATAGTCAAACTACAGCTGATTAAAAGAAAACTTTTTGCTCCTAATTCAATTGAAAAAGTAGATTAAAAAAAAAAAAAAAAACTAATCTTTGTGCTCAGCCTGGGAACTTATTCTTAGTTTTGCTTGTCACCCATGTGGATGTCGGTGAATTTTTGCCTGGAAAGAGAGATAAAATATACAGCAATCTGGCCTGAGCTCACTTTTAATCAGGTAGTGTAAAAGTTCTTCGCTCCTTCCAAACCAGGCCAAAATGAAGCTGTCTCAGAGACTCTTCCTATCAGTTGCCATACATTGCCGAGACAGTTCAAATCTTATTTAAAATATCTAAAGCACAAGTGTTAGTGAAATGTAATTATAAGTTCTAGAAGCAATAAATTTTAAAGGAAACGACAAGTATGATAAAAGCTAAGGAGACACTGAATAATAGTTTCTTCTAATGATTTTGGTAACCTTAAATATTTAAAAACAAACAGAGAAGAGTAATAGGTTCAGCACACATTCTAGCACAAACAGTAGAATTTATTTATGAGAGCTTCACATAGTAATAAGAAACCTTTTACCAGTTGCTTCTGTTGTGACCTGTAACAACAGATTCACCACATATCAGTAGTCAAATAATCACATAATGGAATGAAATATGACACAAGGATGAGTGTCTTATTTAGAGCTGACGTGAGCTGCTCAATAATACATATGTTAGACCTCATTTTCCTCCTACAGTACCTCAGGGTGGTTGAATATCTATTCATAAGAAGCTTTCTCACCCTATTTCCTAGATTTTACACAGGCTTTCCCACAGGCAAATTTCAAAAGTCAGTCTTTTTCATGGCCAGCCTGACAGTTTTATTCATGCCAACAGCAGATAACAGTCTAGCAACAGTTTCTTCAACAGCTGGACAAAACTATAAGGCATAGGTTCTGAAATTAGTATGTTACTTTAAAATTAGTTTATTGCCTCGAGAAACACATCATGCTGTGGGCGTGGTATGAAAGTCAGCACAACCAGGGAAGCTGTGGAGGAAGAGGGAAAAGGGGGGCAACCAAGGCCCCGCTTGGAAGGAAGGCCTCTGAGGAAGACTGCAGCTGGGGCATCTATATTCTTCCTCTGGGTACTCGCACTGTGTTTTCCCACTGGTCCAAGTGCACTGAGTAATTAAAGGCAGACCATGTTGCTGTTATTCTCCACACTAACATTACCTTCCCTTTCCAACTAAAGGAATGTGCCCAGGAGAGCAGGCACAAGGAAGAACGCAATGCTCTCGAGTACAGCAGAGCTGGAGTGCGGTGAAGGGTAAAAAGTGCTCCCCTGCATTGCCCTCCTCTCTTTAAGCCATGCATTTTTTATTGGCCCTTAGGAACGATATTGCCCCTAACTTGGGATAAATACGTCATTTGATGTTCATAGAAACAATACAAAATTTAGGCTCCATTTTTTCCCTATAGCATAGTGATACCAATCAAGTGCTTGTCTAATATAAGGAATGTTTACATATAGGAAAAGATAAAGAATACATTATATATACACACACACACGCATATGGGTGTTTTAGTCAGCAACCAGACCTTAGGTCCTAAGTACATCATGCCACAGGAAACACCAGTAGTAGAGGGGTGCAGCACAGACAATGCTTTAATTCAAGAATAAAACCAACTGTTTAGTTAGGGACCCAGCAACTGGAACCTACCAAGCTAGTTTAAGAATTAAACTACTTAGTAGTTTATGGATCCCAGCTGCTGGCCCTAAGGGCTGGAATGTTGAGAGCTCTTATTTAACAACTTGAAAAGATCTGTCTTTTTACATGAGCTACATTTATTAATCCATCTAAACCCATGAATCCCTTCTTATAGCCAAGTACACAGTGAGACACACCGCTCCTCCCCTTGCTCCCTACAGCAACACACAAAGAGGAAAATAGGAAAACAGTCATCTATGTGCTATCAAGTTGACACTGCAAGAGCAGTTCATTATATTTCTGTAGAAGGAATATGAGGAAGATGTGATTTTTTTCCAAGAGAAAAGCTTCTTATAGTTCAATTAAGCAGGACTTGACTTGAGAATCAGAGTTCAGCATGGAGCCCCCAGTGACTTAGCAGGACTCATGAAGAGTCTCATCCAGCTAAGGCTTGATGCTGGGTGGTAATGACACTCTCTGATGTCAATGGGACCACACTGTATTAATATTAATAGCACTGCTTGCAATAGCAGAAATATGAACCAGACTTTGCAAAGGAGCTTCTGGTCCTCTGCTTTACTGCCCAGAACATTTCCTTATAGTCCACAAGGGGCTGTGTCAGGGACCCCTCGGCTCCATCTCAATAGTCATGACCTGATTTAGCCCAGTACAGTGCACTCAGATATATGGAATCTGTAGAGTCATGTTCCAACACATGCACTAAACTTGGAAATAACATTGACTTGTCCATGTATAAGCCAATGCAATGAAATGTATTTATAATAATCCAGATTGACTGAAAGCATCTAATCTCCAAGTGAAATTCTTACCCTTATCTGCATGAGTACCCTTCAAGTTTATAATTAAAGAGCTATTCCTAACTCAACTTGGGAAGCTGACAGGGATATCTATATTAAGCAGAATAACACCATTAATTTTGCCTTCAGAAAGAGCTTCTCTATAGAAGCACCCACTTGATTAGGGAAGACCTTGACATATCTTGTCAGCAGTGGGCAAAATCCAACCAAACAACTATGTTTGAGTTAAATAAGGAAAAAGTGTATTTACTCCAGAAGGGGTTGAATGCCTATGGAAAATGACAAGGAAACTTAAAACATTAAATTTTCTAGAGGTACAAGTTTGTGGTCACTCTCCAAGAAAGAAAGTAGTTCTTAAAAACACTCCGAAGTTTCAGGTTTCAGGGCTGTGCAAGCCAAAACAACAGTTGTGCTTATAAGTCAAAGCCTACACTGCAACCACGCTAGAGAAAAATGTGTAAAAACACCACCATTTCTGCCTCCCTCCTGAAGCTAGTTCTCATACCTGTTTGAATGGCAGTAGCTCACAATTTGCACCACCTTATTAGAAATCCTGCTCCGAGCAGCTCACAGGACTGCATATACTTGTGATCCTCCTTTTTGTGTATCTTTTAATTTCTCCTCTTCCATCAGCTTCAAAGACTACAAAGCCACAGGAGCAGAGTTGTACAAAGTAATAGAGCAGTAATTCTTCTAATATCTTTAATAAATTTCTAGTCTACTTAAGTAATTTGCCAACTTCAGAAAGCATGTATTCCTGGGAGCCTAGCTAAGAGGATAATGCTATCTAAGGCATGCATAAAACAACTTGCTTTCTGTTCAAAAGGCTCTAAGGTCTTGGATGCCTAAGGTATAGAAATGATTAAGCCCTGTTAAAGGTAGTAATATTGATTCCTTCTGAACAAAGACCAAGACCATCAAAGAGAAATTCAGAGCTAAAAGAAAATGTTTTATTATTCTTTGGGATGGCAAGGCAAAAGCTCACTGAGGTTGGCATCTGCAGAAGATCTTCAGCAGGTGCTTTGCAACACCATGGCCTAGGCACACAGCTACACAGAGTCAAGGAAGGACAAGGAGATGCTGCCTCCTAAGAGCCATCATCCACGACTGCTCAGTCTGCAGGAGCAGCAGATCCTCCTCTTCCTTTCCAGAGGTGCAAAAATGAGTTGCTCAAGAGACATTTTATGCAAGAAGCTCAGACTCCCGAAGAGGATGCTTTATCCCATACAGGGCAGGTGTTTCAGCATTGTTCACCATCAGGCTTTTCCCTCCCATCAGTATACAGAAAATACTTTCCCCTCAAAATACCTACAATTGCAGGGAAGTTGGCAAGAATGTCAGAACACCAGGAGTGACTGACAGACCAAGAAGAAATCAAGTGCCAGGCTACATCCCCCTGCTTCACAGGCAGTGGCTATTGTGTCAAACACCAGCTGTCCTCTAGAGCAAGGGAAAGCCCTTCCTTTGACTGCTCCTGTATCTATTTTCTTCCTATTGGGGGGTGGAAATAAACTAAATTGATGAGTTGCAGAAATACATGCAGACGCGTATGCTCATATCTAACTATCAGACTGATACAGCTTCAGAGCTGATGAGCAATTTTAAACTGTTTGAACTGCTGATGGGAACCAATTAGCTGAATGATTCTTATAACAGAGATTCCTCAGCAGTGTCCTACAAAGAAGCAGCATACAAGAAAATTTCAGCCTGTGCTCTCCTTGATACTTTATTTCCCTCCCTCCACAACACCATATTTCAGCATGGAAAACCACACAGGTGTTCCAGTAAAATACAAAGTGTTTTTAATATATCACTTCCTGAGGTAGATGCTAACAATCTGAACACAAGATTCCTTGAAACATGCTAAAAGCAACACAACAGCTCTCTGAAGGTTTAAAGAATTTCTCTGGGAAACTCACTTGTGGTCACCATTTTTTAGGTACTATTTTTCCCTCAATTGAAGTTTCTGTTTGCCATCTATTGATTTTAAATACTGTCATCCTCTGCAAACACAATAAGAGAAAGGTAACATATATAACCTCCCACCTACCCACAACAGGTAGCATTTTGCTACTTCTGTGGCTAAAGAGATCATCAATAACTGTTTGGAGAGAACAAACAAGAGCGGAAAAAAAAAATAACCAGGCTTGTTTCAGAGCCTGCTCCCCTCGAAGCATGCCAAACACATTCTCTGCAGACCATCAAGAGGAGCCTTAAGGCTTGTAGAAAATAAAATAACAGAACTCAATGGCAAGAATATGTAATAATCTCAGTTTCAATGACAAAATACAAGGCGAGAAACTGCTTCAGATTGCTAGATCTTGATCATTTTTAGGGTATGACCTGTCCCTGTGCTCAGAGGAGCTCCGTGTATTGTGTATTGATTAGCTCATCTCCGTCCAAGTGTTTTCTCACCCAAGAAAGGCGCAACAATTGGTCATGAACAAGTTGTGAAGAGCTCATGTGCCATAGGGAGAGGCTGCGCCCCCAGAGAGCAAGGCCACCGTGTGGCCAGCGCTGTGGAGGCGCACGGCCCACGCGAGCCAGGGCCGAGGCCGCTTCAGGCCTGGGCTGCTTCCCGGCCGCACTGCGGGCCTGCAGGGCCAGGACAGGATGAAGCTCCCTCTTTGCCTCTATCCGTAAGCTTCTCCATTCTAAGAGACAAAAGTAATTATTTCAAATGCTACAGAGTTAACGCAGCAGCATTAAGAAAATAAAGTACATTTTCACAATCTTCTAAGATTTCAACTTCCTTGTGGGGCACATTGTAAGAAAGTTTCCTTGCAACATGCCAAGGAACAAAAGCCTTGGCACATAAATGCTCCTAAGAGCGCGTGGCCCCTATTCTGGCTGTGCAAAGCCATTTCCACTGCAGTAGGCTCATTTCCTACTCGAGCTGGCCTAATTCAAGCCACAGCAAAGGTTGCTGAACAGGTCCAGCTACTACTGTGAGAGAACATTTCCTCCTTCCCTTTCCAGAACTGCCCCTCGCTGGCGGGGCAGCAGGATTTCCCTTCAGGCCCTTCTGTGACTCTAATCGGTACAGTGTTGAGGGTATTAATATCCTAGATTTGCTGCTAGACCCATGGAGACTGGTCTGGCAGCTGGAATAGGGATGTCCTGTTACTTTTCTGCACAAGATGACTTACCAGTAGTAGTGCTTAACTAGGTACACTCCTTGCCTGTGTGACAGAGGCATTTACAGGATACAGGAAAATGAACTGAACCTCCCAGATGACCTTGGAGTCCCCTACAATGCAAGTAAAATTCCTTCATACCACATCAGGGACACAATAGCTCCTACCATGAGGAAAGGGATGAGAAAAGAACAAGGGAAGAATGCCAAAATGAAGCAGCTCTGAGAGCCAAGCTTTGCTTTCTGCCAGTAAACAACGCAGATACAAGCCACAAAGATGCTGCACTGCAAATCCTTTTTTTTTTTTTTTTTTTTTTTTTTGTTCCTCTGAGGGAATATTAGCTACATTATTCACTCTCTGTGTGACCATTACTGTCATTAAAGTATAGGACCTAATGATGGAAAGAGATAAAACAGTCCTGGAGAAGTTAAATGCAAGAGAAGACTTCCTAGTGTGGTGCCAAACTTCCAGATAATTGGAGGAAGAAGCAAGGGGGGAAATCATATAAATCACACAACAACTTGCCTCATGACTGCATTGTGCTGATCTAGACAAGCTTACCGGATTTTTTTGTTTCCTTTTAAAGAAATAATGACATTTTGATACAGCAGAGAACCCTTGATGAAAACTCTAATCGTGGCAAAGTGCTTTAAAAAATTTACTCAAAGCAGCAACCCAAAACTCAAAGATATATTGACAGCTGGGAGCTACTCTTAAAAAAAGAAAATAACTGGTTGCTGAACAACTGATGTGTAATTGAATACTCTATTCTGGTGCATTAACTTATACTTTTAGTTCCAGAAGCACCAGCATCTCAGTAATTTACAAAAATAACAAATTCAAGAGCAAAAAATTCAACAATATGCCCATAAGGGGATTCATTAGTGAACAATATCACCTATACACAGAGGCAGTAAATACAAATATAGTTGTCATTCACACACAGGGCCTACTGTCATAAGCACTGAATCCTTTTTCTACTTTTGAAAAGAAAGTTTTAGCAAGTTACATTCAGCAAGGCTATTGAAAATAGCTCAGTGTTTATTAAAACAGATGATTGCTTTTGAATTTGTATTACAGTCTAGGTACTGAAAAAAAATAGGGCTTCAACTCTTGAAGATACTTGAACATAAGTCATATTGTGTTTCGAAAAAATCAAGTTACTCGTTTCAGTTGCTGGTAAGAAAAAGCACCCCAAAAAAGTCAGACAAGAGAAATTCCAGAATCTTAATACACTGCTTGTGATCTGAAAAGTTTTCAATAGGAAAAGTTTATTTATTTTCCAAGCAATTAAGAGAAAGAAAGAGCAATTTTTAGATTTTTTTTTTAAGATACTTCTCTGTGTTTTTGGTGACACAGTTCCTTTCGCTCCTCCCCCAGGGCTCTCCTGTGTTCAAAACAGGGTTTAGCTTGTTTCAATTGGTGATGATCACGTTACAGTTCTGACACATTTCTATTACCACACTAAACGATTCTCCTTTCTTTCTCTGTAGTTCTTTATTGTTCAGGGATGTGGGGAGAAAGAGAGTCCTACGTTCTCTCTCTCTCTATATATATAACATATTTAATATATATATTTTATTTTTATATTTTTATATACCATATATATAATTTACATATAATGTATATAATGCATATATTTATATTATATATACATTACATATATTCTATATATACACATACATATTTATATTTAACAAAAAACCTCCAATATTTGGTTTTGACTTCCTGATGTATCCCCCAAGAAAATGGGGAATCAACCTGTCATATGTACTGCCTGCACAGGGCAAGAGCCAAAAGACATGTTTATTCTGTAAAACAAAAAAAATATTACAATGAAACAGGTCTGCTTTCACCACTCTGCTCTGCCTTTATTTCATTACTGCAGCTGTTTCAATAAGCAGTTCTTGCTACAAAATGCACATTAATTACTACTGGAGCACTGGAGGTGCCAGAGCCTCGTCCAGGAAAGGCACTTGCTAGAGACCAGCCAAAAAGTAAGCCAAGCTGAGGGAAAAGTAATCATGTAATACATGAATGGCTTGCAGGAAGGCAAGTCAAAACACTCCACAAAATTACTTCTTATGAACTGAACTTGAACTTAATGTCTCAGAATAGAGGCACATTTTCAACAAGAGAAAATAAGCGCTCAACATGTTATGCAGAAAAATCAGTGTTTACAGTCTGAGTGCCTGGGACTGCAGGAAGACAGGTGATGAATCTTGCTTTCCTAAACCACCCTCTTTTCCCACATCAATACAACTTTACCATTTGTGAAGATATTAATGTAATAGCCAATTAACACTATTAAGCCTAAAAGCCTTTTGGAGTTCTACACAAGTCTACCAATAAAGACAAAAGAATTAGTGCAGTTTCTGTATAAAATAGAGACAAACTTTTTTTTCCAGTTAAATGCTTGCCGTAAGCCACATGGGAGAATTGCCTTCAATAGCATTGCAAGTCTATTTTGATCACAAGGGACAACTGAAAAATAAATAGGAAAAAAATCCATTCAAGGTACAATGTGTGTCATTTGAAAAGACAAGGAAAGAGATACTTAACCATAGGACAGCTAAGATTGTTTTAAAATAAGTAATAGCTATAACATATGTTAAGAAACAGCTCCTTCCTAGTTTCAAAATAATTCAAGGGGCAAAGATTTCTACACTATTCTCTGAACCAGTTGCAGCAGTAGAGCCAGCCAGGTGAAAAGCCATGCCCCTAAAGGAAGGCTGCTGGGAATGTTTTCCATTTGCAGGCTTGTTTGCTTGCCATTGGCAAATAGGAAAATCTTTTCAACCTCTAGGCTGGACTGCATTTTCATTCTTTGGTAGCTTCACAGCAAAGAAATGCTTCAGCATCTTAAAGAACAGAAAGAGAAGAGTTAACTCAGGACAGAACAATGTATATTGATGCAAAATGTATAGTTTAGCAATGTTAAAAAATGTTCCTATACATCGTGCAAAGCGACACTGCTCCAACATAACATTGATAAGTTACTTTTGCTTTAAAGTACACATTTGCATTTTTTTATACATTGTGCTCTGTTTAGGAATAACTGGAAAAGGTACGTGAATAGAATGAACAGGAAAAATGTACAATACTTAAAAACATCTCACTTAAAAACAAGCCATCTGGCCCCCACTTAAGTACAAGAGAACTTCAGACTAGTGACTGGAGCCTCATAATTCACATTAAAGAAAACGGACCATTTCTTCCATGACAGATCTTTTCCCTTGCTGTATTAAGGTTACAGACTCATAAAAAAGAAAAAGTATGTATAAAAAAAGGAGGTCGGAAAGCAAGAAATACCTTTGTTCTGATAAAAATCAGAAACTAAAAGTTCGTGAACTGGAAATAAAGAATCTTTCACTGATTTTTGGATTGAAATGAACATTTTTCTTTGAGAACAGGAACTTTTTTCCACTAAAGAAAATGGATTTTCATGAACATCTTATCAAAATGAAAGAATTTTGCTACTTGTCATTTAACCCTTTACTGCAAAGGCAGCATCACCAAAAGGTATGATAATAAGCTGATATTTTCATTTCAGCGGAGTGGTTTATTTTCAACTTTTCACCTAGTTCACAACACTTCAGCTGAAGCAAAACATGCAGTATACACTCTAATCACTCAGGGCACTTGATCAGTTTTACTAAATACTTTTATATCAGAAATAGACAACTACCAAAAAAAAAAAAAAAGAGATCTGCAAGTTCAATCCTCAGGTATCCCCAGGTTCAATACCCGATCCCAGGTATTAAATCTCCTGCAATTTCTTCACGCAGGCAAAATTTAAGAGATTAGTTCTCTACAAGTAATGACAAAAGTTAAATAGTGGATTAGGTTAGGACACATCCATGAAAGCATGTAGAAATACTAAATTACAATGCAAAAAAAAATCTAGATTGAAATTGTCATCTTAAATGACAGCACATATCCATTACTAACTATTGAAGCGAAAAATCAGTTTTACGGATCAAAGTCTAAAAGGAACAAAATGAACTGACAGTAAGAGTACTAGAAGTGCCCCTTTTGACCACTTGTAAATAAGACAGAATGGTGAAGACCAAAGTCATTATAGTACAGATACTGTCCTGTAAAAACATTGCAGCAATACCACATGGAAATACACCAACTTTTTTTAAAAGGAAAAAAATCAAACATGTCTTAAAGTACATATTGCAGTGGCTTTCTCCTCAATTCATTTATACCTACATTTATGGTCAGAACAAGCTATTCGCTATAGAAAACTATGCATTGCTATGAGGAGAACTAATCAGATAACACTTCAACACAAAGAACAACAAAAACATATATCGTGATTCTGAAAATAGATATTAGTTTGAAAGAATTCTCGAGGTTTTTCCAGATTTTATTAAGGAGATAAGACCTGCAGGAATTCATGCCAGCTTTTCGGAATCCTATGAGCATCCCTATTTTTAACAGTATTTTTTAAATAATACTTAAAAATAATGTCTTATTCATTGTTTTCCAGTCACTACTTGAGTAGTACATAAGTATTGACTTCAAACGTTAAGAAAACTGCACTAAGCATAATGCAGTGAGAACAAAGATTAATACACAAAGCATAAAACATCATCAACAGAAGCCATTCAATATGTTTGGCACTGGGTCCAAGTAAGTTTCAGACTGTGCTGTGTTTAACCTGGTAGCATGTAGAAGTGATGTTACAACTAAGAGCAAGGATCAGTAACAGATGCACTAAACAAGAAAACTCAGCTTACAGTGGAGTAAGTCTGAAATCTGACTATGGGAAAGGATGACGAGGTACCTTGTTTGCAAATCTGGCCAAATTACAAATACTCTTTTATATCTTGTCTCAGTTCAGATGGAAGCAAAATCAGGTTGTAGATGGCCTGTAGACAAAGACTGTGCAGCAAGAAAAGCAGCCATCTGTTTAGCTGTATGGAGCTACATCTATATTGTGGGTTCATAATATACTGAACAAGGCTGAACACTTGCCCAGCTGCCTGCTGCATTAAAACTTGCAGGACATGGTGGCACACTCCTGAAGGTCCTCTTACCAGGATGAGAAACACGGATAGAAAAAAGGATAGACAAATCTGTGTCTTACTACTTGAGCACTGTGAGAACAAGTCACTGAATCATACTATTACCCATTATGAAATCTTTGTACCTCCAGTCCATTTCCGCAAACACAAAAGATCTAAAAGATCTACTCTGAGTCCCAAAGTAAAAGGATATCTTACAGGTTTAATAGCCTATGAGCACAAGGAAATAGTCATGAAACCACTAACACAGTAAGTAGTAGTGTACTACTTGGCACATGGGCCTGCTAACAAGTGATTATTGCTGGAAAAGCCACCAAAATTTGGACTCAAGCTAGTGGTGGGGGATTCATTAGCTCTCAGCTAACGCTGCCTTTTAGCTAAGAAAAGTGATTACTGAGGTTTAACGTTTTCAAGAAACTGAGCAAAAAAAGAGGAAGAAAATGAAGTAGATTAGTTTCTAAAGCTTCACATCCAAGAGGCAAGAGCACACAAAGCAGTAGGTTTCTATGGTAGTTTCACCCCCATACACGAACTATCTGGCATGAGGTTTTGTGGCAATGCTGCCATTCGGTGCCTTTACCAGGCATTTTAACAGGGGCCTGGACAAGCATCTGGTCTCTCCAAGTGTCAGTCTGAACATCCTAGCAACTTACCAACAAATTATTTTATAAAAAGAAAAGCAAGCATCTTTTAAAGCAATTAGTTCTTATGCTGGTGTGAGATGCATTGCTGAGAATGCATAGAAATATATTTCAAGTTGCAGTTCCTGCCACGACACAAGCTCATTAATGACTTAAGAACATCAACTTTGTGTTGCATAAGCAAAATCCCAGGTTCTCACAGGAAAATAAATAAATAAATAAAAAGCTACTGTTGAGAGGCAAAGTTAAAGTGTTCACTAGCTAATTCAAAAAGTAAGTTTACCCAATGCTGGACTGCTGTTTTCAGCATCGCATCTCTAAGTCAAATTCAGGCCCCTCCTTTTAACAGGTATTGTCTCATCTCTGACACATGCCAGATCAGAAATGCTCCAACAACAACTGCATAGCTTTGATTAATGCAATAAAATAGAAAAGTGGTAAAACAGAACACATACAAAACTAACAAATACACTGCAGGAAGGATGGAGAGGAGCAAGTGAACGCCTCCTTCGCACAATTTTAGAACCTTACTTTCCATTCTGTCC
This sequence comes from Tinamus guttatus, assembly GCF_059628265.1. Taxonomy (NCBI): domain Eukaryota; kingdom Metazoa; phylum Chordata; class Aves; order Tinamiformes; family Tinamidae; genus Tinamus; species Tinamus guttatus. The sequence goes on along the minus strand of NW_028288734.1, from coordinate 181,136 downwards.
AGTTGATGTATGCATGTGAATGTATGTAATCTTGTCCACGCTCCTGCAGAGGCATGACTATCCTCCCAAACTAGGTCAGGCCAAGTCTGGTTGGCAAGAACGAAAAACAAAACTTTGTCATGTCTCTGTGGTCTTCTTTCAAATCAGATCACCAGTCATGAACTTCCATCATGTTCCCCTAAACTTATAGAATACTTAATAGTAAGTTTTACATAAAATAGGACTACCAAGGCGTCATGGATACCTACTTCTACCTTTGCACCTCCGGGGTAATTCAAGTGAAGTACACTTGCTAGAATTAAAATTATAGCTCTCCCTGCTTTTAGATGGCAGAGGTCTAAATACATACAGTGAATATTTTTCTTACAGTATTAGGGTCCCTAAATCCATAGAATTATCCTTTTCCTTCCAATTCTTTCCAAACTACTGGTTTCAACTCCTGTGAAGGACAACACAACTAGCACCAATTTAAAGGACCTTATAAAATTATGATTAAACATACGCAACCAAAGAATTGGAGAAAAAGAATTTTAAAAAAGCACACTAGAATATTATAACGTGTCATCAGATGTGAAGTAAAGAAGGTTGAATATGACTTTTAGATTTGTAATCTTGGGACACAAGAGTGAGCAAGAAACAAGGGCAAGAGATCTTAGGACGAGACACACAAATATACACTTTGTGTGCATACAATATACACCTATGCACCTGAATGTATTTCAGTGTCATTTTCTAAGACCTCAAAGAGGTGCCAGATTGCCCCTGTTCCTAGCCAGGGACCAGCAGGGAGAGCAAAGGAGGCGCAACCTGTGCCAGACGATCCACGCTAACTAGTACCTGTTCCTTTTGTGCATCCTGAAATACTCAGGAGAACAGAGGTAAGGAGAAAATACAGAGGTAAGCTGAAAATGCGACTATAAATTAGAAAGGCAAAACAGAAGGCACTATAAGTAGTAGATATTAGCATATTTCTTTTTAAAGTGCACATAAAACATTTATGAGGAATAATGGGAAGGCATTTCTGCTTAGCTACTGTACTCAGAAAAGGCTATTTTCTAGAGAGTAATGTCCATGTGTATCTTTGAACTTGGTGATTATTTTCACTACACGTACCTGAAGGATGGGAGAGGTGATGCTGTACCTGTATTGCAGAAGAACTACTGGTCAAAAGGAAGCTTGAACTTCCACTATGTTGCTACAAGGAAATAGCAGGGCATTATAACTGACTTATTAAAAGAATCCTCAGAACAAATGTTATGTTTTTCCTCTATTTAGTTATCTCAGTATCAATCGTCCTTTCAACAGTAGATGTGCTGAATTTGATGATCATGTTAAACCACTGAGGTGTGAAGTAGGGAGATTTTCCTAGGAAAAACTCAACACAGCCTCAACGTGGTGTCCGTCAGTACCTCCACAGGAAAGAAGTCATGAACTCACTGTTAAATAAAGCCTAAGGAACAGGTGGCTTGTCCTACTTGACAATGTTCCCTTAGTGATTTACTGTTTATTAAAGAATCTAGGTTCACCCTGTCAGAAAAATTGACCTCACCTTATGTTTCTTAAATAAGATCTTAAATAAGATCTGCAATTACTTGATTTTTTCTCCATTTAAGAGAAAGTATTTAAGAGAAAGTATTTATTGAATGTAGTTAATTAAGACAAGAGCCTGTCCAGATCTTCTCACACCACCGCAGAGCTGCTAGATATGGCAGAACTTAGAGCCTAAAAGCAAGAAGGACTTGATGCACATCACCAGCGCAAAGAACTCCCCCGCATGTTGTGGCTATCACCAGCCCATGTCTGTGTAAGCTGGTTGTCAGTCTGTAGGAAACAGAGCGAAGCGTGGAAGGTACAACCAGCTCCAACAGCCCCCGTGTTTGCTGCTGTGACACCCAAGCAAAGTGCATTTATTCTTCTGCTTCTGTCAAATTCGATCTTTTAAATTATAAGCAAACAGCCCCTTCTCTGTAATCCTGTAAAAGGCGAGTGCCAATCCTGGCTAAATCCACTTCATGAGCTCTCTCAGCTGTAGCTTAAGTACCTAAATACCCTACATACCTAAAATAACTAGGCAAGTCAGTAGCTAAACTAAGATTTATCTAATTAAATAACCAAATACTCAAAACTGTCAGCATGACTCAACCCTCCTGAGTATTTTGCCTGAAAATGCAAAAGGAGCTTAAATGATTTAGATCTTTACATATATGCTGCACTACCCCAGGCAACTCCGCAGTCCTACAGCACCTCTAGACCCAGCCTGTTATTTCAGTTATTTCTGATTTACTAAATAGACAGCGTAGTTGCACAATCTTTCTTGTGTATGCATATATAAATGTACATACAAAGCTCAGGTTAAAGTTCCCATGGCGATCAATGTATATCAGACATACATATCACTTTTTCATCTGGCAGAAATTCAGAGTTTTCAGATTAAGCCTTAGCTGCTTTGTCCTTTACCACAAAAGTACTATAACAAAACCTATGATTTCTTTCATTAGCAGGCAGCACTTCATTATTATTGCAACCTGCGGCTATTAAGCTGCTCATTGCCTAAATACAGCACAGATAGGTTTAATAAATGCTTCTACATTCTTATGTTCTTACTTACAATTTTCACTTTCTCAATGGGCTCAATGGGGTACTAGCACAACTTTGGTATCCAGCATATTAAGAATATTACTGGCCACGACTCTAGAAAAATTGAACACCTCATGGGTATTTCTAGTTTCTTTTAGTAGTTGCCCAATTCTCACAACTGCTACCCTAGAGTCTACTACTTCATTTTTGATGCAGGCTGTGGAGCAGCCAATAAGGAGAGGTGGGCTACTGGACCTTGTGCTAACAAATAGAGAGGGACTTGTAGGAAATGTGAAGGTGGGGGGTAGCCTCGGCTGCATGACCCTGAGTTGGTGGAGTTCAGGATCCAATGAGGAGGAGGCAGGGCTGTAAGTAGCCTTGCGACGATGGACTTCAGGAGGGCCAACTTTAGCCTCTTCAGAGACCTCCTCGGTAGAATCCCATGGGCTAGTGCTCTAGAAGGAAGGGGAGCCGAAGAGAGCTGGTCAGTTTTCAAGTGGCACTTCCTCCACGTCCAGCAACAGTGCATCCCTGTGTGTAGGAAGGGAGGCAGAGGGGGCAGGAGACCTGCGTGGATGAGCCGGGAGCTTGTGGCAATGCTCAAGCAGAAGGCAGCGGTGTACAGAATGTGGAAAAAAGGACAGGCTCCCTGGGAGAAATACAGGAACGTTGTCAGGGAATGCAGAGATGCGACAAGGAAAGCTAAGGCGCAGTTGGAACACAATCTGGCAAAGGATGTTAAAAATAACAAGAAAAGCTTCTTCAAATGCATTAACAGCAAAAGGAATTTCGGGGGAAACGTGGGTCCGCTGGTGAACAGGATGGGCACCCTGGTTATGAATAACACAGAAAAAGCAGAGTTGCTCAATGCCTTCTTTGCTTCAGTGTTTACAATGGGCAGCCCTTTAGAGCCCCAGGCCCAAGGGACAAGAGAAGAAGCTGGTGGAGAGGAAGGCTTGCTCTGGGGAGAGGAAGATTGGGTCAGAGAGCACCCAAGGAACCTCGATACCCACAAATCCATGGGCCCTGATGGGATGCACCCCAGAGTGCTACATGAGCTGGCGGATGTCATAGCTAAGCCGCTCTCCATCATCTTTGAAAGATCCTGGAGAACGGGGGAGGTGCCGGAAGACTGGAAGAAGGCCAATGTCACGCCAGTCTTCAAAAATGGCAAGAAGGAGGACCCAGGCAACTACAGGCCAGTCAGCCTCACCTCCGCTCCCAGAAAAGCGATGGAACGGCTCATACTGGCCGTTGTCTCCAGGCACATGGAGGACAAGCAGGCGCTCAAGAGTCGTCAGCATGGATTCACCAAGGGGAAATCTTGCTCGACTAACCTGATAGCCTTCTATGATGGAATGACCACCTGGATAGATGAGAGGAGAGCAGTGGATGTCGTCTATCTCAACTTCACCAAGGTTTTTGACACTGTCCCTCACAACATCCTCCTGGGCAAGTTTTGGAAGTGTGGGATAGACAAGTGCACAGTGAGGTGGATTAGGAACTGGCTGGATGGCAGAGCTCAGAGGGTGGTGATCAGTGGTGCAGAGTCTAGTTGGAGGCCTGTAGCTAGCGGGGTCCCCCAGGGGTCAGTCCTTGGTCCAGTCCTGTTCAATTTACTCATCAATGACCTGGATGAAGGCACAGAGTGCTCCCTCAGCAAGTTTGCTGATGATACCAAACTGGGAGGAGTAGCTGATACCCCAGAGGGCTGTGCTGCCATCCAGTGGGACCTGGACAGACTGGACAACTGGGCGGTGAAAAACCTCATGTAATTCAACAAGGCCGAGTGCAAGGTCCTGCACCTGGGGAGGAATAACCCCAGACACCAGCACAGGCTGGGGACTGACCTTCTGGAGAGCAGCTCTGCAGAGAGGGACCTGGGTGTCATGGTGGATGACAAGCTGACCGTGAGGCAGCAGTGTGCCCTCGTGGCCAAGAAGGCCAATGGGATCCTGGGGTACGTTAAGAAGAGCGTCTCCAGCAGGTTGAGGGAGGTGATCCTGCCCCTCTACTCCGCCCGGGTGAGGCCACAACTGGAGTATTGTGTCCAGTTCTGGGCTCCACAGTACAAGAGGGATGTGGAGCTGCTGGAGAGAGTCCAGCGCAGGGCTACAAGGATGATCAGGGGCCTGGAACATCTGCCCTATGAGGAGAGGCTGAGGGAGCTGGGCCTGTTCAGCCTGGAGAAGAGAAGGCTGAGAGGGGACCTGATCAGTGTCTATAAGTACCTCAAGGGAGGCAGTGAGGAGGATGGTGCTGGCCTCTTTTCACTGGTGGGCACCGACAGAACCAGAGGTAATGGCCACAAACTGAAGCATCAAAAGTTCCACAGGAAATTAAGGAAAAATTTCTTACCAGTGAGGGTGACAGAGCACTGGAACAGGCTGCCCAGAGAGGTTGTGGAGTCTCCTTCTCTGGAGATCTTCAAAACCCACTTGGACGCAGTCCTGTGCCACGTGCTCTAGGTGACCCTGCGTGTGCAGGGGGTTTGGACTAGATGATCTCTAGAGGTCCCTTCCAACCTTAAGCATTCTGTGATTCTATGATTCTATGACTTTAGATACTGTGCATTTTGGGGCTCTTCTGCAGTTTGAGAGCTGTAGTGCACTTGTAGCCATTGGTCCATCCTCTAATAAGCAACAGTTTCTAAGGGAAGTGAATGCACCTGCCCAACTCCCGAGTGTAGGGGCAGCATGATTTGCTTGCTCATTCAATAGCAACTCAGTTGCACTAAAATTCTCTCATTTCATTTCACTAGATGAGTTTTAAAACCGGACGCTTTTGATTCTCCTTAAGAACCGATAAACCAAACGCTTAGTGGAAGACAGTGGAGCTGGAGCTTTTTTGATGGATGTTGCCAGGGAAACCACTTGGCTTGTCACTCCACATCCAAAGGGACCTTCGCTGCTTAAATCAGGCTCCACCAATACGGAGGAAGTTGCGGCAATTGCAGGAGGCTCAGAGGACGAGAGGCACACAAAGAGAATTACAAAGCAATTGGTCACCCAAATGTAGGTATATCTCTATGCTCTCTAATAGAACCAAAAATTAAGTGCCTTCTCTCTGGCTTTCAGGCTCTTGTTTGTTATGAGGGAAACAGAGAAAAATATTGAATAAATGTTTTTCCCTTTTCTTGTGTTAACTGAGACAAGCTTACAGAAATTGTAATTTACTGCGTCTTTCTTCACTGAGTTTCCTCTTAGAGACGAAGAAGAGTGAAAAAAAACATTTAATCAAAGTGTTCTCTTACCTATGTTTTCATCAAAGATCAGTAATTGCTTTTTAGGCTGGTGGTACCAAAGACGTGGATAATCTTTTTCTCCATTCTATGGACTGTCTCTGCTTGTCTGTTTTATTGTCTATCGTAAAAGAAAGAACAACAGCAGCGCAGTGCAATAGAAAAGAGGGCTGGTAAAAATTTGAACAGCTTACGAGTTCCAACCCACCAGTCCCAATACTGCATGATTTTTGCTTTAGCCACCCTGACAGATGTGTTTAACCTCTTCTTAGACACCTCCAGCAACAGGAATCCCACAACACCTCTCAACTATCCAAACAATCCATTCCAGGACTCAGTTATGCTATTGGCAGAAAGTTCTTTCCTAATATTTAAGCCAAGTTTCCATCACTGCAATTTAAGCCCACTGATTAATATTAATGGGCAGATGGCCAATCATTAAGAACTTGTGGTCTTGATGGGCACAAGTTTCCTGCTATCACTTGGATTTCACTAAACAATTAATGTTCATCCTAATAGTAAAGAAAAGCTCATGCACTTCTTGCAACTGGGTTTTCCTGCCTTCAACTATTGATATAAAACAAAGTGAAGAACAACTGGGATAAAGAAATGACTTTGAATTGCACAAGGATATATCTAAGAATTGTGCCTCCTTATTGCTACTGTTTTCTTAGTAACTCCAGTTATTTACAGGTTTTTTCTTTTTTTCTTCAGTAGAATAGGCTTGGGCCTCTAAAAGATATCAATACACACACTTTAAGATATCTTTTTCCCTACCACCCCAAGTCTAAAGTTATGAAACAGATGGTAAAAAGTGGCTGGCACAGCATAAAATATCCCCCTGACTGTGCTGATAATTTTGGCACCATGCCACACAGGCCAACTGGATCATAAACATGAATAACCTTGCCTGAATATGAAGTTGAGTGAGATAGCTTGGGCGAGGGAACAGTACTTAGGATTGACTGTGCTCCACTTACTACAGCATGCTAAGGCTTGGACTTGCAGGCTACTTTTCTGATCTGCTGATAACCTTTACTGCATCTGTGTAAGCCATGAAATACAAATTTTACTGACATTTGTATTAGAAGTCATAGGCAGATTTGCCTTCTGGACAGCAGCTCACTGAAAAAATGGAAGAAATAAAAGTTGCAAGAACTGGTTCCAACATCTTAATCCTGGCTGCAACAGTAACACTGTAGAAATTCAGTATAACCTTAATTGAACATCCCACAGTCCAGAAAGACAGCAGCACGAAACCACGTTTCATGTACTCAGTCTAATAACATCAAAGAACCAAAATGTGTTTTACCAAAGCGTCTTTTCACTAAAGGCACACAGCAGGAAGAGAACAAGAAAGGAATGTTTCCTTTTGGGCATATTTTTCTTCAGTCTTTTAATCAAACAAATACAAGACATGCTAGTCTGAAGAAATGTCCTTATATGCTTCCCCAGTCTTATTGGTTTCCCTTGGTATCTGCTGTTGGCCCTCGACAAAGACAGGGTACTGCGCTAAAACAGATCAGTGGTCTGGCTATTCTTATTGTAAAGATATCACCTTACTGGGCAGAGATAGGCAGCTACCAGAGCACAACCAAAGGGAAACCAAGCCTTGGAAAGCCTCTAGGTAAAAGCAGCCTTTCAGATTGCCAAAAAACCCAACACTTGAATCTCCACGTTCTCCGTCATATGACAAGAAGTGGGCAGCACCAGTAAGAGGCTCCCCACACTTGGGGCTACATGAAAGAGGCACCAGGTCACTCACAGAAGACATGGCGCAGCAGAGGTAGGCCCAGCCGGGCCAGAGACAGCATCTGCTGCTGGAGCTCTGCTGGGAAAAGCGGCCTCGGCTGCAGCACAAGTGCAGGGGCCTGCCAACCACCGCCACGCTTGGGGCAGCACCAGTTTCACCAGGCGCGCTCCGCGAAGCGCGTGGCACACCGCAGGGCCCTCTGCAGGGCAGGCCGCGCGGAGGCTGCCCTTACTTCTGAGGAGCCTGGAAGCCTCCCCAGCACATGCCCCTTCCCCACTGCTCCCTACGGCACAAGGGAAAGGAGGAGTCCGGTGAGGAACTGCCACCACTCTGTCAGGACTTGCCAAGTTGGACTGTTATTGCCCCATTAGGGCAGCAGGACGCGCAGGCGTATTATAATCTCACGCACAAATACTGCGGGGATGTCAACAGCACTTTTGACAAGTATACAGCAAGTCTCAAGGAGTAGATTAGACAAATGAAAAGAATAAGGGCATAGAAGGGAGCAGTTATTTTCTCAAAGCACAAGTTGTCCTCTCTAGCAGACTTCCTCCCATCTGATTAATACTGTTATTGGAAATGGTAATACTGCAGAGGCCACAGGAGGCTGACACATAAAACAACTTGTATGCTTTAGTTTTAATGTTAACATGTCACCTTTGTCAAATATTTCCTGATATATGTCTGAGTTTTCCTCTGCATAGTGTAAAACAAAATAACAGCACAAGTTTTCCATGGCAAACAATTGTTCCAAGTCTTTGTAACGTGCCCTGCAATATGGGTTTCTATCCACGCAGACTGGTCACGTCCTTCACCGCGTGACTTACGTACGCCACTACAGCAAGAAGTAGCCACTACAAGATTTCTGCAAATACTTCTAACCATGCTGGAGCACAGCGTTTACCTTTAAAATTTTACTTTCCCTTTTTACAGCCAGTGGAGCCGAACTGATTTCGGAAATATTGACAGCAAGCTCGCCAGGCATTCTCTACAGCATTAGCACTTTCACTTATTAGGAGTTGGGGCACATTTGCATGCTGGAAGAAAAGCACATCATCTAAACAAGTGGAACTACCATGCACAAAATGTCCACTTCCTATGTCCCCTCTTAGCATTCAGATCCAGGTCCCGCTTCTTTGAAAATCCTGTTAACTTAAACAGGAGCTGATGCACGTTCGTAGAGAAAATACATGCCATGATACCAATTAATTACACTGACATTATATTTTATAGTTCAAAAGAATAGCTGGATAAATGGAAAGCCCCTGAGTGACAGAGGGAAGGAGAGATTGAAAAGCACACATCCCTGATCCCATATAGAGTCACGGCCATAATACTACATTAAAGATTCACACAAACCACTCCCTATCTTTTGAATTACGGGAGAGTTCGTCTCCTTATACTTTCTCAAACATCTGTAGACTTGAGTGACAAAGACTTATTAAAATGTATTAAAATTTCTATTTCCATGACTTATCAAACATTAATAGTTAAATGAGAATAGAGTTAAACAAGAATAGACTTCTAAATCTTCTACTTCTTTCACACCACAATAGATGAAGAATTTTAAGGAATAATGTATTCAAGGCTAATTAAACTAAACTTCAGAGCCATTTTCCTTCTACCGAGCCATCTTTGTCATCCTGCATAAGTTCTCTTGTGTATCTATCTAATCTGGTAATTATTGTTCCTCAGGGACACATTTCCTCTATTAGCCTTTCTTCCTTAATTTTCATCTTTTGACAAATAAATTTTCTAGCCTTTCAATAGTTGACACATTTTATCCTCAGCATTAATTCTAACTGAAATTATAAAAATTCACTGGTGAAGTTTATTATGTGAGATATCTTATGTGGCAGAGCACTGTGTTATAATACCTTGGTCTAGAAGAATTAAAGCCTCTTCTACCAAGGCAGCTCTGCACAGCTTCAGAGATAAGAAAGCAAATGCATATCTTTTAAATGCTGTCAGATTACCACTGTGCTTTTTTGAGAAAAAAATTAAAAACTTTAAGATAAATTAAAGTCTTAGGTCTATTCTAGTATTATGCATTAGTGTTAATAATAGACTGACTCATTCTACTGAAAAGTTGAAAAATAGAGAAAATATGTAAGTCCTTGTCTTAGCTGAAAACATTAACATCTTTTGGTGACTAAAACACATAACCCATACTTAGTCCAATGCTGAACATCAGTTGTTCAGATTTTAACTTCATATAAGGCAGTGCTAAACACATACAGCCCATTTAGTTTTGTTTTTTTTAACAGAGCACTAACCAGAGGGAATCATACATTAATTGAACTACAGAATTATAGAAAGTTATTATTTATTACATAATACAATTAGATATACACACACACACTTAACTCTCTTCTTGGCCCACTCCACTCCTCAGTAGATTTTCGAGCACACATTTACAAAAGATGGGAGTACCGAAATTAGTACAAATCTACCCACCACATTCTGAGACCAGTTTTCAGACCACAAAACTTAGGCTGCCTTAGCTTATGCAGTAATACAGCAACTTATCTAAGTAACATAGCTTTTAAATAGCACAACCACACAGTGGATAGTAGAAATGCAGAGTGACAGTGCTGGATTTGCACAGTTCATGCTCTGGGTGGTCAGACACTAGAAACAGATCAATGAAAAACAATCAGAAAGTCCAAGCATATCCAAATGTTGGAATGTCTCTGTGTTATGATGGCTTGCTGAACACATTGCTGCACACCACGGCAACTCATTGGAATAAACAGTATCAATGAAATAGTAAAATGTGTTTTGCTTGCAGCTTACTAGAAATAAAGGAAAATAATTGAAAAAGTAACAATAGATTTATTCACTGATGGTGGTAGGAATAAGATTTTATTTTTACTCTAAACTTTTTTTAAAAAAGTACAAATCAGAGAGTTTTCTTTTGTCTTCATATGGAATTATCTGCTCCCTCCTCCCTTTTCTTTATGTCAATGCAAGGTTCAAAAAAGCACATTAGTCAAATGACTGTTTAAGCTTAAAAAAAAAAAACACACACTTCATCAAACAGATGATAGCTTAACTTGGTTTTGTCCGTTTCTGGTTATTTCTTGAAATAGAAAGAGCTTCTTTTTATGTAAAACCCTAATTGTTTCTGCCCATGTTGAGACTTTAAGAAAATAGTGCACCATGCTCCTCCAAAGACACAAGAGGAACACCTAGGTCTTGGATCCTGATCAAGCTCCCAGTGATGCAAGTGACTAATCAAGCTGATCAGATCCATCAAGGCTGTGGTCAATACTAGAAGTGGCAGACATGTCAGAAAAGCACACAAAAAAGGAAGTGAAAACATGCATGTGGACTGCACTGGTACAGTTTTGAACTTAGATGTCTGGATTCATGAAGATCTGAAGGTGAGCTCAAGTAATCAGCTTTCATCTCCAATGATGCCTTTGCTGCACCATACATATGGATTAACTACAATTGGAAACTTTTCCAACAGTCAAGTGACACTTGATGAATCTTTTATAGAAACACCCAAATGGCAAAACTTTTACTTAAGATACAGCATCAGAATATCTTGTTTCTTTCAAAATGGTTCACAGAATTATTACATGCCCTAGAACCTGAGCAGACGTCATAAAAATGAGTTTCACTCCATTTGAGTGTTGCACATTGCCAAAGGCATTCAAAAGAAAGAAAACAAAATCAGAAAACCCTTTTGACACCAAGTTATCTCAAGAGCAACAGAAATGTCAAAAATGCTGGCAATAACATGTTTCTGCGTTACTGCTGTGGCATTTCCATGAGCTGGCAATGTCAAAGTGATTAAGGGAGGCAGAAGAAAGTGGATAGACTAGAAGGACACAGGTGAGAGTGGCTGACTAATTGCAGAGTTCTAGTGCATAAGCTATGGCTCATTTTCAACCAACTCCCCTAGTATTGTACCAATTCTCATTGCCTACTGCCACCCTGTCCCGTTAGTAGCTAATATTTTGTAACCAATTCCCTTTTTTGTTAGCAACCAGCATCTCAGTAGAGCCTGGAAAGAACTGCCACACAGCACAATACACAGTGTGCTGAATAACTCTTTTATCTTCCAAACTACCTGGCGTGTCTAGTATTTAAAAGCACTATTATTCTAAAGGAGCTGCAACGGCTAAAGTGCTTTTCTGGAAACTGCATGCCAATAAGATAGTCTTATTTCCATAACTGTGCTTCTTTGGCAAACACACCGCAGTATTTATTCTGCAAGTCTGATAGGCACACACACACACCCCGCTCTGAATTGCAGAGAAGCATATTTACATAACAGACCAGGCATCCAGCAAGCAGAAGCAGTCCAGCTGCTTTCTGGCTACATTCTCCCCATACCATCTGGTTGGCATCTGTCCCAGAGTTCGCATGCCAAACACACACTCCTGGACAATAAACTATCCTAGCAGAGTATCATGCGGAATCCCTCAGAAAGAAGCTTCCTGTGCACACAGTGCTGCTTGTGAAGCCAGCCAGACTGCACAAGACACTGGTGGTTCACTAGACCTCTTTACTAGCTAATCCACAGGATCTTTCTTATTTTAAACTGTTGAAGGGAATTAAAAGACAGGAAAGAAATAGAGTGCTGGAAGAAAAACAGGCCAACAGCTACCCTTGCTTGTTCCATGGATGTTATTCAGCTACTTAAGGCAGGTTCAGGTCACTTTGCTTTTCTGTATTCCTTTTATATACTTTCAGGCTTTGGATCCACTGCAAGTGTTTAACATTGGCCCTTCTCCACTGTCTTTAAGAAATCAATTAAGACATGAAAGCCTTTCAGACACCCAGAGATGAAGGTGACAAGCTCGCAATTTCAACCCTTTGTCTTTAAAACAATCATAATCTTGCCTATGTTTAAACCAAAAATCATGTTTATCCTGGTGGACAGACATATGCCATTTGTATCCCAGCATGATCTCCCAGTAACCTATGAAGACAAGCACAGCAAACCCAACCCCAGTTGATGGCACACAAATAAAGGTGTAAAAATTCAAAGTTAATGTTAACTAGACAAATGCAGCCAGAGCCACTGGAATCTGAGGGACACAGAACCTGTTTCTGCAGGATTTGTTCAAACTGCAGGGTCAAGGAAGCAAGGCCTATCAACTCTTACTGTCTACTGGCTGTTCTGAAGTGCTTTTTTGGAGACCAGATTTCAAAGCTCCAAAAGTCACATTTGACAAATGAACAATTTTAAATTTCACAACTACACAGACTTGTGTGAGCTTTAAACAGACTGAAGACACTTTGAATTTTTATTTTAAAGCATTCATTTGATGTCAAAGTTTCTTTGTAACCTTGATTCATTTATGAGCACTGGATTAGGTGCCCTGGTAAGTTTAGGATATACAAAGAATAAGTCAGAAGCATTCATATCTTATATATCGCAGTGTCCTTTTTAAGAGGCAGTTTATTTGCTCCAGGGAATACCTTAAAACATCGTTTTTTTTTGAGGGGAGAGGGGCAAGGAGGAATGGATGTCTAGAGAACAAAACAGTATATTAGCAAAATTATAAATATTCATGAAAACAAGCAGTATTCTCTGGGTTGAGTCCCAATTTTAAAATGTTTGGAAACTGGATAGATTACCATATGAAAAATCATCCCCACTTGAAAAAGATCTTTCAACTCAGGCATAAATATTTGGCACAATTCCTCAGGCAGAATCTGTAGAGTCTCCAACTGGCATTTCTGAGAATGAAGATAGGCAGCTAACAGTTACCCACAAAAATAAGAGGTGAAAGTGTCCTTTTTAGGGTTGTTTTTCCAAGGCTAGTGACAGCAGCCAAAAAAAGTGAAAAAGTGGCACACAAAAGAAAATTGGAAAAGCAAAAACATAGAAACTTTCCTGCCTCACACAAGTCATTGAACCTTACAATAACAAACTCTGTCAAGAAAACAGCACAATCACTAAATACTACAGACTGAAGAAAACTGAAGCAAAGGGCACACAGAGATTAGAGAAAAAGCTGCAGTCTCAGAAATTCAAGAAAGATCTTTTGGCTTATTCGTCACTCATCTAAGAGTGACAATGCCAACAAGAGCTATGGGCATTCAAGGATTTTGTACCTTGTTTCTCAGAGTTTAAGTGCGAAGGTGCAAAGTGTTTCCTGACAGTGTTCTCTATCAGATCCCATGAAACTGCCTTGAATTATCTGTTGCAGGCAAAAAGGATGGTTTCCTGCCTCAGGGCAAGCGCCCACCAGGTCCTCAGCTCAAAGTATACTTGCTCCCATTAAAAATTAAGCTCTTCTCAAAAACAGATGGAGAAAAAAACCCTACACTTACTTTCATGGCCATCCTATATTTGGCTACCAATATACTGTGCATTAAAACAAAGCAGCGACACCAGGAAACAACTTGTTGCCCAATGTAGAAGCTACAGCCGCGAAACTACAGACTGAATTGTGCTGTGTTACAAGTCCTGCCTTTTGGTTCTTTGTTTTCACAGAAAGTCCATTTTAATAGGTATTAGACCTTTCTGATGAAGGAAGTCCAAGTTTGGGGCACCCGACATGACTAAATAAAATCAAAAGGGACATTTCTGGCATTGAACCAAGATCTTCACAAGGGGTAAAATGTTCCTGGATCACAGGAAAACCTATTTTGGCTCAAGAACCTAGATCCTATACCCCAGATACAAACCTATAGTATGGATATAAGCCAACCATCAATTGCACTGCTCAAGACCACCTCTGATTTGTATGCTTGTGATGGAGTCACTAAGAAGCTCGTAGTATCAGTATGTGTGCAGAGCAAGAAAAGAGGCCAGTGACTCCTCCGCAGCGTGTGCATAATTCCTCCTCAGTAGCCTCTGCAACTAACTGCAAAGGGATCGTCAGAAGCAAGGAGCTGCAACAGCTTAGAGTCCTGTTCTCTTGAATGTCTTAGTGATCCAGAAGGTAGCCAGAAATAACATAACCCCAGTGCAGACCTCAGTCCCAATGGCAAACCAGGAATTCCCTATATAATCTGGCAGTGTCACACCTTTTTGTGCAGCTCACAGAAAGAAAACTCAGTTAAAATGATATACTAGTTGACAGGTGAAGCCCCATAGCACCGCTCTTGGAACCCAATTGCTAGTCTTAACAAGTAAATGGTTGAGGTACTAGACACCTAACAAGTATATTAAATGCTTGGAGTTTATAGCTCAGTTACATTTGCTTTTAGTATCTGCAAATCTCTGTGATCCCATCACTGCCAAAATATGCCTTTGTTTATATGCTACAAAAATAGTCAACAATAAAGCCTTCTTAGCTATATACTAGATATGGTTAGATCTTGAATATTACAGAGAGCAGAGGTCATTGCTAGAGTCATCCTTGATGGGAAAGCTGAGCATTTAAGTTAGACTAAATTAATTTGGAGTATTTTGGGGTGATGTGCTATTTGGTTTCAACTTGTTATCAAATGCCATAAAATGTCTTGGATGCAACAGATAGATGCTGCAGACTAGATGATAGTCAGGGACTGGTTTACTCCTCATACGTTGCCAACTGGTTCAGTTGCCCATCACAGCTGCACATAGTCACCTTGACCCGCCTGACTTGTACTAACTGCAATACAGATGCGAATAACAAAACACTGCAGTAATCAATTTCATCTATTGAAGTTGATGGGTAAATACCATCTCGAAAACTCCTCTTTGAATAACAGCAGCACATTTATCTTTCTACCATTCAGTAGAAATTAAATGGCAATTTGTCCTTACTGACTATGCTCAGTAGAAAATATTATCAAATCATTTAGCATGTGGGGCAACATGTTTTGTTCTATATTTTTCCCAAATCAAGTTCCAATTGTTACAAATCCAGATTTTACAACTGCCTTTATGGGTCTTCACTAGTCCTGTGAAAGTCCTCTAACATGCACATGCACACACACACACAAATAACCACCCTATTGACAAGGTTCTTCGATCCAGACATTCAAAAAATACATTAGTATAATCAAGCTCATCTCAAGAGGCTCTTCATTCTAGGTAGAGAAATACACAGATCACTACAGCATCACTATCATGTTCACCTTATTCTATCTATTCCATTCATTCTGGATAAACCAATGTCTGCTTTGAGAATATTTGTGGACAATTCAGTTGATGAACTAGTTACTTGAAAAACTGGAGCCACTAAACGTGAAATTTCTCATACTCTAATATAATTATGTCCTTTTGGCACTTCAGATTAATATCCATTTACTGATGCATTTTGGAAAATAGATTAGCCACATTTTTTTCTACACCCATTGACTGTTCTTGGGAATCTTGATATGCTTTCATTTCTACTACAGCCTTAAGGCGTTTCACTTGTCTTTGCTATTTTTAGAGTTTCAGACAAGCCTTTTTCTTTATTGCAATTGATTAATGCCACAGAACCTGGAGTTCAATCAGACTTGGTGCATGCCAATTATTTCATGTCAAAATCTCTTAAAAGTTGCAGCAGAAAGTTGTTTTAGAGGAATTCCCTGACTGCAGGATTCTGATGAGGCTTTACTGTTCACTAGCACAGAACTTTGCCCCTCTTCCTTACTGCAGAGGACTGGCACAGCCGCATTCAGCCAGGCCAGGGTCTTCCTCTGCCCATACCCAGAGTCAGCTGAGCCAAGCACCCAAGAAACACTTTGGCAAGGAGCACAGTGCTCTCCACAAGGCATCCGGCACTACATCCAGCTCAGGGATATCGCGAGGGAGTTGTGCCAGCAGTTTACTTTGAGAAGTAAGAGCTAAAACCAGGATCCTGATCCTGGACCTAGTGATAAAAAATGCAGTCCAAGCCATGTCAGCTTCTATTAGATGACTGATAGCTATCAACAACATAACAGCTGGTCAGTGAGCGATGATTTTGGCAAATCTCCTTGCTGGATGCTCCAATTCAATAAACTAGACAATAAAAGGGAAAGATGAAGAACATCAGGTGCTAGCTGATTCATCCATACACATCAGGCAAGATATTGAGAAAGCTTAAACGCAACTTGTGTGTTGGACTGTACTAAACAATGCTTTGTATAATAGCTTCTGATTGAGATATGAATGACAAAGCAATAATGAAGATTTATATTCTGAACTCAGATGTCTGAGAGGGAACCAAAGACCATGTCTGGCTAAGGCAGAGTGTTACAGCAAAGATTTACATCTGCAGCTTAAGCAGTTTTTTGAGAGAAGATCTAAGCAGTTTATCCATCTCAAAGTTTGAGGAAAATTCCTATCAGCCATCTTAGAAAAACTCTTAGACCAAATAGACTTAACCAGACAATTATTAAAAGTTACAAAGCAACCGCTCTCCTTTCAGACAGGAAGGGTATGTTGGATGCAGTAGATCTATAAAAGTCCTTGGGAGTAAATCAACAGCAAGGCAATTGAAGGATTGAATCTAAGCATTCTGCTTTTTTTTTTTTTTTTTTTTCGTGGACCAGCAAGTCCAACAGAATTACAAGGGTATAATACTAAGCATCCCATACGACAGTGTCAGATGGGCACCATGATGAATTACTTAATAGGCTTTGAAATCCTGCATTTTATTTCTGACTTCACTGCTTAAGCATTCAACACTTTGGGGCAAAGCATGGTACCTGCTTCTGTTTCCTTCCCTCTTCCTATATGGAGAAAAAAAAAAAAAAAAAAGGCAGACAGTTTTATTATGTTGTTGTTTCTATATTTGTATTTGCAACAAATCTTCACTTCCAGAGTCTCCATTCAAACACTGCAGTATTTGTTGCCCATGCACGAGCTACATATTCAAGCCAATTACAAACTATCTTCAGAAATCTCCCTGCTATATTACAGTCTATGCTAAAAGCATTCATTGCTGATGCCTTTTCAATACATCAGGAGTACAGCACTGGATAGTGCTGTACAGTGCAGTGCATCGGCTGGAAAAAGAATGAGCAATAATATTTACATCTACTGATACATCCTGACATGCTTTTTCTAAATCCATTTTTAATCACAGATTTCCAGTAAGTGGCTAGCTTTCATGGGTAGCTACACATAGCAACTAACAGTTGTTACAGCTGCAGAGCTGGTAACTACATCTGTATCTTTGTGAAACTTCATTTGATTTGACAGAACGCCTATAAACCTTTCTCACCTGTGGACTTACCCTTCATGTTTTGCTTTGACTTTCAACTTTGAATAAGCTCCAAAATACAAAGCAACTCTGACAGAAACTTTCTCTTGTTTTCTAAGGAATGGCCTGTGGTATACCCACAATTAGGCCCAAGTGAAAATTAATCATCTATCAGTCAGCCTGCAACAGTTCCTGAATTTTCAATGAAACCTGAAATCATTCAAACTCTTTCAGATTTTTTGTGAACATTTCTAGCATGCAGCTGCAGTTTTTGCCCTCAGCAGTCACACTTCTTAACATTCAGTTCAGCTTGAATGACTATCAATGATAAACAGTCTTAGAAAAGCCTATTAGGTGCATTCCAAATTTACTCCAAAGAAAGCTAATAACATAATTATTGAAAAGGTGAAATACTATTATATGTGACCTAAGAAACGAGGTGAAAAAGTTTACATCTTGAAGGTTCAATGAAAGCCAATGCTACCAATTACTGTGGCCAGTATAAAGAGTTGAAACGTTCTTTCTCTAAAGAATAGAAGCAATTTACCGTGACACCAAGAACCACACCACTGACACACAAGAACTTACGTGAGACTGGAGGAAGAGATTAAAAAGAAATGTCACAAGCACTGCTGCAGGGCAAAGGATCACACTGGCATAGACCACCTTCTATACATCCCAGTGAAGAGGTCTGTCCCCTCAATATGAGGGCCCTGTCTATGAGCAGAAATCTCCCCTCCATCCCCTTAGTGTCTTACGGGGGCAATGAATCAGAGACAAAGCAGAACTGAGCAATCAGACACTCTCCCAAGTTTTGCACAAATCAGACTGAGCCCAGAGGGGCAAGCAAACAAGAAGGTACCTTAAAACCATCCTCTGCCTTGTGTCCTGTGCTGCATTACTTATACAAGAAACATAAGTTGGTGTAAAAGGATATGTTACTTGCACGAGAAAAAATGAGGGTGGATACTTTTATGACTGTCATTTTTTAATATTCTAGCTAAAATTCACAAAGCATACTTCAAGAGCAAAAGAAAGAGACATCATGAAGTGTGCTACCAGGACAAGTAGCAGTGTGGCCTTGTGGCCAAGAAGGCATCCTGGGGTGCATTAAGAAGAGCGTCTCCAGCAGGTCGAGGGAGGTGATCCTGCCCCTCTACTCAGCCCTGGTGAGGCCACATCTGGAGTATTGTGTCCAGTTCTGGGCTCCACAGTACAAGAGGGATGTGGAGCTGCTGGAGAGAGTCCAGCGCAGGGCTACAAGGATGATCAGGGGCCTGGAACATCTGCCCTATGAGGAGAGGCTGAGGGAGCTGGGCCTGTTCAGCCTGGAGAAGAGAAGGCTGAGAGGGGACCTGATCAGTGTATATAAATACCTCAAGGGAAGGATTGAAGAGGGATGGGGCCGACCTCTTTTCAGTGGTGGCCACCGACAGAACCAGAGGTAATGGCCACAAACTGAAACACCACAAGTTCCACAGGAACTTAAGGAAAAATTTCTTACCAGTGAGGGTGACAGAGCACTGGAACAGGTTGCCCAGAGGTTGTGGAGTCTCCTTCTCTGGAGATCTTCAAAACCCGCTTGGACGCAGTCCTGTGCCATGTGCTCTAGGTGACCCTGCGTGTGCAGGGCGGGGTGTACTGGATGACCTCTAGAGGTCCTTTCTAACCTTAACGATTCTGTGATTCTATGAAGTTCTTGTCTACACTGTGTTTTGTTATAGAGCAGCTTGTATGTATGCCACTTATAAAAATAACACCAGAATAAAAAGTGAAGGCCTTTTACACATCAGCAATATGAAGCCATGATTGGGAATAAATCTAAGAGGCTTCACAAAGCTCTCTATGGGGAAACTCATAAAATTTACAGATCAAAATATGAAATATTCATATAGGTAGTTAACATAATTGTGAAAGAGTGATATGGAGTCTATTGTTTCCACTAGAGATGTCATTCTGAGAACCCAAGCAAAATAAATATTTGAAGTATTAAAATGCAATGTTTCAGAATATTCCAATTCCAACTGAAAGTAAAAGTATGAAAGACATGTGAGATCATATTGAGATGTATTCAACAGATAGTGAAGCATAGGGAACACCACATGTTTTTGACTTGCTACATAGCTACAGCTTTGATATTCTAAATAGAGGACCACCTGCCTGTTTTCAGGGACAGCTCCAAGGCAATCACCACACTGACTTTAGAGCTAGATGGAATCACCCTATTGCAATAATCATTTGATTATTGCATTTGACTCAAGCCAAAAATAAAAGCTAAAAACAAAGCAGCAGGAGATATGATACAAGAACTGCATTTCCCCACATTATAGACAAGCACAGAGTTCTTCAGTTACTCAAAGCATTCAAAGTATTCCCAGCCACAAAATGAATATTAGCCATAAGTGAAACTACAAGCAAGAAGCACACTATCTTTGAAGCCAATAATGCCAAGCAGATTTAAGACTTGAGAGGCCTTTTTTGATCTCGAGTGAAATTGCTGTTGCTGTGCTTCCCCTACAACAATTTGAAAAAGAAGGCTGATATCTTAATATCAGCGTTTTAATAAATGCAATACCAAACATATGAGGGAGGTTGACTGGGAGCAGGCTTATCTGGGATGGTAACCTAGCAGAGAGGAAGTTTACCAAGAGCAAAGCATGCCTGACCAACCTGATCGCCTTCTACAATGAAGCAACTGACCTTATGGATGAGGAGAGACCAATGTATAACTATGGCACATGCCCACAAGGAGAGACAGAGTGAGGCTTGTCAGCCTGCAGGAGAGGACTTCAGTGCAGGGAAATAGCAGCAGCTTGCCAGCATCTACACGTTGATTTGCAAGAGGCAGCCAGGTCCTTCACAGCAGTTGCATGGTGGAGGATGAGGGTCAATGTACATAGCCTGGAACAAGAGAAGTCCCAAAGAGACAAAAAATTTGTCCCACACCCATGAGGACAGTCTCACAGCATCACTAGTTTCCCAGAGAAATGATGCTGTTTCTCTCCGTCTTCAGAGGTTCACAAGACCTGACAGGCCAAAGCCCCAAGTAAGCTACTGTGAGCTCAGAGCTGACCTAGTTTGAAAAGGGGCTTGAACCAGAGACCTTCATGGGTCCTTTCCAGTCTAAGCTTTGTCTTTAGTGATCGCAAAATTTTGATAAGCATCAGCTTCAGTATTGTTGTTTATCAACAACAGAGAGAGCAACACTCACAATTTCTTCAACTGCAATGGCTTTAGTATTTTTAATTTTTTCCTGATGGAGAAACTTGCAGTTTCCTGCAATACTCTTGCACCATCAGAATCAAGTTCTCATTTATCACAAAACCCAAGCAAGGTCAAATGAGACTAAAAATATCCTTGGTAACTAACCTTTAGAGACTGATTGTTGAAGACTTCTTTTTTTTTTTTTTTCCTCAATTTTTTCCCCATTTTTTTCATGGAAGAGGCCTGAAAGCTGTGAAAAGGATTTGGATTGAGCTTTTAAAAGGCTGCAGGAGAACTGCAAAGGAAGAGTACAATGCAGAGCCAGGGATAACAGAAGAATCAAGAGTGAAATCTGGAGCAGTGCAGACAGCAAATATATATGTAAATATATAGAGTTTTTAAAGGAAACCTGAAGTTCTTTTAAAGCAATCCCCGAGTACCATGCAGTGATAGAGCACTGTGCAGAAACTATCATAGGATCAAGGCAGGTGTATGTGTGTACAAGGGGAGATTTCTTATTTAGCAGTCTTTGTACTGTCAGAGAGAAAATAAGGGCATCTATTTAAAACGTTTCAGGTAGGCACTCATAATGCTGACAAAAGGATGTTCCTGAGGAGCAACTTATATCACCACCACCATTCTGTAATGCAGGTCTGATGTTAAACAACTTTTTTTTCGTTCCTGAACAGTTAACAAAGGAGTTACAGATATACTGTTACATTTACAAAAAAAAGTGTGAAAACATTATAAAAGCTACTTGACATGGCACAGGCATTACTGACAGTAACAGCAACCTTCAGGTATATTAAGCTCTAACAGTTCATCTAGTTAAAGGTTTCTGTTTATCTATGCTTTATGATCTATTGTCTCATGCATACTCCAAGCCATGATTTTTACAAAAGCTCCAAAGGAAGAAAAGCCCACAAGGGAAACTACAGAATTGTTGCACCTGTATTCAGGTATAATCCAAATCATGTTTCAATATGTCTGAAAGCTAAAATGGGTTTTATTGTCTCCATTCTATGATAATCTGAGGCCAAATTTAAAAAAAAAAAAACAGATCAGAGTTGAACATGGAGTCCCATATTTAAGATGCTTGGGAGTTTCTGTGCCAGAGTACTGAACACTACGCATCACTTCATGGCTCTATAATGAGAGCCTATCTCCTTATCCACCTCAGCAGCAACCAGATACTCACATTTACCAAACCAGGACAGGGATAAAAGCTGGGTGAGAAGCACATGGCAAGTATCCTGCTTAAGCTGCTCTTCCCCATGCAAGGGAGCTGCAGCCTATACCAGTATCTCATCTGTGTTTACTCACCTCAGCTGTGAAACCCTCCTCATGCAGGTGCTCACACTATGCAATTCCCAATTCCTGCAACACAGCATTGGGCACTGCCTTCTCCATTGCAGAAGTCTCCTTCCTCTCCTGAATGGACTGACACTGAAGAAAGGTGCCTTTTCAAACTGCTAAATGGTATTGGGAAATACAGCTTTGGTCATCTTCAAAATTTCTGGAGAATTGAATGCATCATAGTGCAAATCAAACTTCACTAGCATTTGCCAGTGGAAGTCATCATTAGGTAAACTTTCCAAGTTTAAAGGCCAAAAGCTTCTAATTCCTAGGACTATCTGCAAAGAAGCAGAAGTCTAACCTAAGTGACAGTAACCTATATCCTGCATTGCCCCAAAACAACAAGCTTGGGACCTCTGAACTGTTTTTAGCCTTCACTACATTGCAGTTCCAAGTTATGCACCATTCTATCATCTCATTGCATAAAATACAGACAAGAGACTGAGTGATCGATTTACTTTTAAAATATACAGAACATTTCTAGGAGAAAGTTTTGAGAGAAGAAATGTTAGAATGCAAACAAAAGGTAAAGCGTGAGTTTAGCTATATTTGCATGCCTTTAAAATGGCTATCAAGAATGATTCAGTTTTGAGAGATGTGATGTTCATACATAAAGAGTCTGCTTTTATAGCCCTGGTGATTTTCTTCCCCAGTTTAGGGCCTTTGACTTGCATTATTTTCAAAGGTCTCATATCATTCTTAAGCATTCTTACTGATTTACAGGATTATTTTTTGCCCTGCAGCTTTAAACTTTCAGGCCACAGTCTTTCAATTGATTCCACATGGACATGGAGACAGAACGTTATTGACTTTGGGGGATATCTCAGAGGGCAAAGCAATCCGCCCAAGCAGTTGGTTGCCGATTGGTGTGTAATATCTTATCAGTATCTAGTATAAATTAAAGGTGAAATGTCAGTGGGGAAATCACTGATCAGTAGAACCACGGAGACTCTGAAGTGTTCCGAGGGATTACAGTAAACAGAGCGATTACAGTGTTAATCCTGATAGGTCCTTTCCTACCTTGCCATTACACAGCCAATTGATTATCTGGATTTTTTAAAAAGACATTAACCAGCCAATATCATATGAACAAATTAAAAATAACATATTGAACAATGAAAATATTATCCTATAGTATTAATAATTCAGAGTGCCCATGAGGGATAATACAAAAAAATGCACTAAGTAGTGTTTGTTCACTGCCAAAAGAAAATTTGAAAAACCCTCTATGAATTAAAAATACTGTCAGATGCACTTCTACAGTCCTTGCTTCATAATACTAGCACAAAATATTTATGTCATGAGAATCAGTCTTCAGTTCTAATTCAGATGACTTCAATGATCTGGTTTAAGTGCTCTGGTAAATCAAGGCTTTAGTGAAGTACACCTGCACACAAAGTCACTCGGCAGTCCAAGCTGCCTAAAGGGCTAAATAGCAGCACTATATAGAGATCTCCATGTCATTTATAATGCTCCTGGTAAGCCTTGTCCTTACTAGTTCAGTAGAAAGCATAACCACATACAGTTATGCCTCCAAATACTATCCACTACCAGTGGATAATAAAAAGCAAGTGCTGCCTGGAAGTTTGTGGAAGAGGTACACAGGCTGCTTTTAAATATATGTATATTCATGACTAAGGCATTTAGCAGCAATGGGCAACCTTCAGGAGATTATGAAGTCCAGCCTCAATAACTATCCAAAGCTCTATTAAAATACTGAATTTCTTTGACGTGAAAAAAGCTTAAAATCTCAGTACAAGCTTTTGAAAGTATCAGGTTGATTATTCCTTTCATTATATCTTTAAAGTATTTTCCGCATTTTCAATGTTTAAAAATATCTTTCCAGTCCCCAAAAGAAGGGGAACAGAAGGTAAAAAGTACTATTTACATTTTAAACTGTCCAATTTGTTCTAATTAAGTGGATTTGTCATGTAATAATTATGTTATAGGGCAGCAAGGCTCTCTAACCTCATGTCTCATGGAGGAAGTGTTCAAATGAAGAGAATCTCCCTCCTCCAAAGGTTTCACAACCTAAATTTAAGATACAAGATATCAGACACTAAATTATTGTAACTATTAATAGTTGGAGAATGAGATTAATGAGAAAATTACTAATTAGACATTGCTGAAACGAGTGAATGCAAGAAGAGAAAGGATGGGTCAATAACTGGAGTGTTAAAGCAGAGACTAGAAAACTAGAGTTCACCTCTTTTCTCTGTGATTTTACACAAGCCATTTGATTTCCTTGTCCTTCAGATCCCTGTTAAAAGAAATAGCCTTCCTTTACCTTCAATCCTCTTTTTCCTCCAAGAGATTTGAGAAATGAGCCGATACTAAGCTCTCTGGAACACAAAACACGTTTCATTTTGCCATTTAGCTGTAGAGGTTCACCTTAGAAAAAGGGGTCTTAGCTGATATTAGTACAAAACAGTATACAGACATTATTAAATTAATTAAATTAAATACAAATTAAACATGTAGGAGAAGGATAAGGTGGGCATTTTAATGTATGCATTATTTGCTGTTAAAAGGGAAAAAATATTTCTGAGCCATTAGATGTTGTGACATACAATAACAAGGGTCAAAAAGCAAAAGCTAACAGGAAGACCTTAGTTTCAGTCATGAGCTTTTTCAAGTTCTAAGTTTCAAGTGTGCAGCCATCTTTCACATCATTTAAAACATAAAGGAGGCCTCTTTTATATGTAAATCATAATCACTTCACTGCATACGCTAGAGGAAGTAATGCAAGTCTTAACCTCATACTATTAGTATACAAGAATGTTATTTTTTTCACTGCCTAAAATGAATACAAATTAATTATCAGTATTTTAAGTTTTTTTTTTTCACGAAAATAAGTAGACTTGCAATATTAAAGAATGGCTTTTCATTAAAATGGGAATGCTATGAATTTTTTTTTGTCAACACGATGAGAACTAGAAAAATGTTTCTTGGAGCTTTCTTTTTCCATGTGCTATAAATTAATAGCTTGTATTGACTGGTAGTAGTATCATTAAATTGAAGCCAAAGGCACTGGTGCTACTGCCTAACAGGGCTTTCACATTCCAGTCTATACACTTTGGCCATAGAGAGCTTTCAGCCAACAAATTCAGTGATTACTAACCCAAGAAACATTCCCATCCTCCTACTTAACCTTTTATCTTTCTTTCTACTTCAAAAGAACTCATGAGGAATCATACTACGACCAGTAGAAAGCATGCTGCTTCATGCACACCATTAGTCTGTCACAGCTCAGGCCAGCATGTACCTCATGGTTTTTGAGCTGTGAACACTTGTGTAAGTGTCAGGAAGCCAACAGGAAGAAGTTCCACTCTAGACCACAAGAGCAAGAGAGGAAGTTTTACTGCACATAGCTCGGAAGTTTTACTGCACATAGCTCAATGCTGTCAGTCAACAGCATTTCCCTTCCATACTGCTAAATGGAATATATTAAGAGTGTATTGAATCATGTAAAATCATGGAAGAGGCTTAAAGTTATTTCTTTATCAGACAAAGAAAAGCAATCCACCACTGCCAGGTTTTACAAATAAATGTTTTTTGATTACTGAAATATCAGTAGAAGCACAAACTAAGATCTCAAATATTGGTATGGTTTCTCTGTTTATTATCTTACTTTTAAGCACTAAAGTTTTTCCCTTCCTCCTTGCTACATACACTGATATATATTAAAACAAAAGACATGTTTTCTCTCCCCCCCTTTTTTTTCCTTCTCTCTGATAAAGTACTTTGTACCTTTGGATGGTCAATCTTGCTATTTCAATCTTTGTTTCCAGATCAGGTTGTGTACTGCCTTGTTCTCTCCACTCCACATAAAGTTTTGAGTTCATTTCTGTGTTTCCACTGTCCCAGAGATCAATTGGTGCTCTACTAAAATTAAAAAAATAAGCAGGTAAAATTTAAGGCGAGGGGGCATTTAGAGATCATTGGGAGTTGCAAATGCAAGGAAGATAGCTCCTATTTCCTCAAGAACTGCTGAAGAATAAAGGAGAAAACCAAGAAATAAAATCCTCTTCAGAGGAACCTCAAAGAGCTCTTCCTTCTTCAAAGCAACCATTTCCTTGAATGGAGATTGTAAGAAAATATTGATTTTTCCATCAGTAAATCCTTTGAGGGTTTGACCATCTGCGTGGTGAGCAAAGGCCTGGGGAGGTCATGAACTATTAATCCCCAGACATTTTCAAAGCTTCACTAAACAAGGTCCTGAGCAGCAGGATCAACCTTTGATGGTAGATGTGCTCTGGGCAGGAGGTTGGGACCTGGTGAGCTCCCAAGTGTCGGCTTATGGGATACTGGGCTTGTATCATACATAAAGGAGCAGAAAGGAACCGTGGCAGTTGGAGCAGTCAGAATAGTGCCTGGACCCACCTACCTGCTTCACAATGCAGGAGGGTAGTCAGCCCCAGGGAAAAAGGTTCTCAGAGAGACTCAAGAAAGTCCAGGTTTCTAACCTGGCATCCGTACCAACAAAATTTAGTGGAAGCAAGGAATAAGGATACAACAAAGGACAGTTAGTGGATAAACGCAGTCCATCCGAGATGGACCGTATATTTTTTTTACAGAAAGAAGCCCTGCATTGCAAGATACTTGGCCTTCCCTACTACAAGGGAGAAGAGGCTGCTGAACTGCAGAACAAATACATAAGACAGCAATTTGTCATTAAAATGGCAGATGAAATTCAGCACAGTGAGAGAAATATGAAGAATAACCCAGCTTTACGCTTACAATCATAGCTGTAAGATGACCTTTACCATTCAGGAGTAAAATCTTAATGTTGTGGCACATAGTTCCAGGAAGTCACCAGTTCAGTGCTCAGTAGGTCAAAGAAGCATTAGGAAATACTAGAAAAGGAACGGAGAGCAAAAGAGAGAATACCATAATACCACAGTAGGAATTCATCTTTTTTCCAAACTTAAGTACTATGTGCAGTTGTCCCCTCATCTCAATATGGAAATATTAAACATAGGAAAAAAGTTCACAGGAGAGACTGGTTACAAATGAGAAATGCTGGAGTGGGCTAGGACTCTTTCTGGAAGTGCAAGTCTACATTAGAGTAGTGGGTACTCGGCAGAGACGCAGGTTTTTCCTGTATGAGCTCTAGAGAACTTCAGAAAACATAGCTGAGGGTCCGACTTAAAGCAAGTGAAAGGAGGAAAGTGGAGCAAAGTAGCTCTTTACCAAGGTAGTAAGCAGTTTCTTATGGTCTGTGGAAAAGGATTGAGGGAAAAAGCTGGCCAGGATCAGTACAACTATTTATACCTTCTCCTAGAGAGCACTGCAATGTCATCCAAAGCGTTTGAGCACACCTTGAGCACTTCTGTCCATGCTTTCTTTCTGATTTCCAGCCCATGCTGGCCCACTTAGAGGTGAGATAGACAAAATTTTGGGCACTATTGAAAACCAGCTTTTACTCCTGATACATTGCAAGTTAGCATGAAATCATAACCAGTTGACTTTAAAAGAATCTTATACACCATAAAAAGCAAGCCAAGAAATGCTTGGAAGTCATATACAACAATTTCCCTTAATAAATACTCAGAATGTTAGCATGCATTGAAGTGCAGGTTGCTGGCTAATCTGACAGCAGGATTCAACAAGTTTGAGATCAGTTAATATACATCAACACTAAGCACTGACTATAGTTTCCTGCTTAGTTAGGATAGTCTAAAGATGTCCAAAAATAGGTCACATGCATCTTTCCAAAGCCATGGTAGATATTCCCTTCTGCCCAACGCTATCTTAGGTCAGTAAGAGGGCTGTGTAGCCACCATGTAGGTCAGAGCAGTGCAGTGATCTGCAGGAAAGCAAATCTTTCCCTTTTTTGCTGGGCTCATTCGCAACCAACTAACTCCTAACACAGTTTATTTCATTTGCCTACTATAGGCTAAAAAGGAGGAGGAAAAAACAGTTAAAAACACTGCTGCCATCCATTTGGGGGCAACAACATTCAGATCAGCCTATTAAAGAAAGCTATGTACGTTGTGTATATAGCATCATTCCACAGTATCCTGAGATTTACCCCTATTAATTTAGTATTCCAAGTGATGCATGCAACAGGGGAAAAAGAAAAATACAATCAGGAAAAACGCAGTCATGGAAAACCCAATATTGTAGGCAGGATTTTCAAGTTAAAACATTGTTGGACGCAAAACAAACAGAGGAAACCTAAAGGTAATTTTTAAGTTATTACACCACTGTAATTAAAGTGTGAGCTTCTTTAATGCATGTCACACATGGGCAATTCAGAAAATTCTTTGCACAGTAGGACAGGATTCAATGCGTAGAGTTTGGAAGCATTGCTTTCTGGTCTGTAGAAGTCTGATAACAGATGGAGTTTAAAGGGGTTGAGGATTGGAAGAAGGAGAAAATTTTCACTAAAAACATCATCCTACAAGAGACAGCCTGCGATCTGTGCTTATATTTGTCAGATGCTTCATAAGCAATATTATCTTGCTTACTATCTTACATACTAGAACAAAACTAGTGCTTCAATATGCAGCTTATTTCAATTGACAGAAAAAATACAGTCAGATAGAGTCTTCATCAAAAAGAAGCTACATGAAAAGTAAATTTAACACCCAATTAAAAGCTCAGCAAAGTTGACTTATAGCCAGGAGATATGTTTGAAAGGCATCTCTCCATAACTAGTATTAATTCTGTCCTCTGGGGCCAGGGTCTGTAGCACAGACCTGTTGGCTTTGCTACTTTTTGATGACAACTTATTGATTAGAACAGCTGGGAGCAAGCCGAAGCATGCAGCATTCAGCTAATGTATTGCAGACCCCTTGTGTAAGGCTGTCAGTCTCACACCTCTACACACCATTAGACTCAGTCTTTATGACAGAGGTCTTGCTTCTGGCAATCGTGGGAGCAGTGTGGGGACAAATAGTTTTCTGAGGCTACAAAACAAGATTTGGTAGTTATTTTATTTTTTCTCCCTCATGTTTTATTCCTTCCCCCCTCTTGCTTCTGCTCCCAATAATATTCGTTTGCATCATACCTACTAATTTGGTGTCCCTTTACCTTCCATTCAGTACAGAATTCAGGATTCCATTGAATTCTGTGCATTCACAAAATGGTGCATGCAGATCGCCAACATAGGGTTCAGGCTTTCTAAGTATTTCACAGAACCACAGAATGGTTGAGGTTGGAAGCGATCTCTGGAGATCTAGCCCAACATCCCTGCTCATCACGGTTACTTAGAGCAAGTTGCCCAGGTGGTTTTTGAGTATCTCCAAGAAAAGAGACTGCAGCACATCACTCGGTAGCCTGCTCCAGTGCTCGTCACCATCAGAGCAAAGACTTCCTCGTGCTCAAGAAGAGCTTCCTGTGTTTCAGTTGGTGCCTATTACCTGTCATCCTATCACTGGGCACCACTGAGAAGAGCCTGGCTTCATCTTCTCTACACTCCCCTGTGGAAGAAGTGTTTGTGGAAGAATTGTTTGAAAGCAGGAACTGAGAGGAAAACTAGGGCCTAACAGAAGTTTTGGCATTACAGAGGCCTGCTTGGGGCGCTACACAGTTGCCACTTCCAAGATGGTTGGTATGCACGGACTCTGCTTCTCCATGGTTCCCTGGGCAGCACAACCTGGCCTCCTCGCGGCTGCAAAGGGGAGTAACGGAGGATGGAGCGGGGTGAAGACACCGCGGCCAAACTCTGTTGCACTCCCTGTGCTGGGCTGCTGATAAGCCGCACAGTGTCTGTCTAACGGGAGATATACAATAACAAGTCCGGTGCTGAGCCAGCAAAAGTGGCAAATGATGAACTTTGCTTGAACTTTGCTCATTATAATGTGAAAACCACACCTCCATCCCAAAAGTTACCCGCCTCCGAGGTACGACCACCCCTCACTGAGCATGCGCTCTAGATTTTCGGTTGACTGTACCTTTAAACGAAAGCGAGAAACTTTTTCACCAATCAATAACAATATTAAGTATGACTCTAGTCACTCAAGCTCCACCTGAATGTAAAGAAAAGTATAAAAGGTGAACTAAGGATGAAAAGTCGGGAGGGAAGAATCCATCGTAACTCCTGGGTCAGTCGAGAGGCTGAGCCCGATTCCCTCCCCTCAGGTCGGGACGCTGCCTGAGGAGACTAAGAAGTGGCGGAAGGGAAGAAACCATCGTAACTCCTGGGTCAGCTGACAGGCTGATCCCCCTTCCCTCCCCTCGCGCTGGGACGCTGCCTGAAGAGACTAAGAAGCGAGAGGGAAGAATCCATCATAAATTCTGGATCAGTCGATGCGCTGATCCCCCCTTTCCTCCCCTTGCATCAGGATGCCGCCTGAGGAGACTCGAGACTGAGAGCCCTCTCCCATCTTCTGGGGTGAGTGATGATTGCACATTTGTACGTCAGAGCTAGCTAAAAACCCCATGCTCTAGTAGAGAATTTCCTGTACTGACATCCGAAACCTGCTTTGTAAATGTTGCATTTGAATAAATCATACTGTTTGTGAACTCGACTACTTGTTTGGGGGGAGGCAATCGGACCTACAGTCCACGGACTGTTCATGAATCCGATACTGCCAGGGTCGAGCTTATGGTTGATCACACTATTTGGGAACTCGATTCGCTCCTAGGAAGGCGATCGGACCTACAGTCCACAGACCGTGAATCCGATATTTTTTTTTCACATCTCCTCCCCCCCGCCACCACCACTACCACTACGGCTTTCAAACTGCAACATTTTCAACATCCCCCTTCAGATACTTACACATGCTGATAAAAATGCCCCTCTGTCTTCTCTTCTGCAGGCTGAACAGGCCCAGCTCTCTCAGTCTCTGCTCCAAGGCCTTGAACAACAACCCAGTAGTCTTACACTAGGTGACTCCTACGGGAGAGCCCGGCACTGAACACCCTCACCCTGCTGACAAAGCCCTTCCTAATGCAAACCAAGACGTCGTCATTGGCCTTGTTGGCCATCCTCAGGACCTCACTGCCCACTTATCTGGCCAACATTTCCCGAGCTTGCCTATGAGAAAGCACTGAAAGCCCTACTGAGGTCAGGGTAGGTAACACCCACTGCTTCCTGCCCCATCCACACCATCCCTATCCCCCTCATCTAGGGGTATACAGGCATCCCTTCTCTGTAGTTATTTCCTATAGAAACAAAACACCACATTTTTTCACCCAAAATCCACAGAGGGAAAGCTGATTTCTACTTGTTTTTGACCACAAATAAAAAATATAGCATATATGTTTTAATATACAAAACATAGCATATATGTATTAATATACATTATAACTTCTAAGCTAAAACATTCAGGCTAACATCAAAGTTGACTATTAGTAAATACATTTAACTAGGTAGTTAAGCATATGAGGAAAAAGCTTTAAGATTTCGATATGCAGCAAGTAAAAAGCTGCCCCTCTCCTCAGAGAAATATCATAGGTCACTGTTTTGAAGTTTATTCTAGATGTCAGCCACCACCAAGCACACTCAATGGATAAAACACTGATAAGCACCGGGAATGCAGCAACCCAGAAAATATAAGTTGTGGGAAACAAGTACCGAAATATGTTGCCATGACAACAAAACCCTAATTCCATTTCCAAGGAGAAACCAGTTCTTAGATGAAAAATAAACTGCTTTTCCACGCAAGCTAAAAAATTATGTTTGGGCTCAATAGCTCACATAGGAATTAGCACGGTCCATACACAAACCCACTTTAAGACATGACACTTTGCTTTAAGAAATAAAAAAAGGCACAAAAACACACTGAGAGTACCTCTGCAGTTTTTTTTTTTTTCCTTAAAGTCACCGCTCTTCAAATGTCTCTAAAGAATAACATACCGGTAAAGGAAAATGATCTTAAAGATCACTGATTTTAAAAAATTCAAATGCATTGAAGACATTACAGAATACACTTCCTTTCAGTTTGCTCTTTGTGAATTTGACATTGCTGTATAGCACACAGAACAGTACACCCTTCTGAAACAGAAGCACTTTTTTTTTTTTTTTTTTAATCAATCTGGTGTTTCATTAACATCCATAAGTCTGAGCAGGCCACAGATTTATTACACTCCCTACCTTCTGTTCTCCTAGTTAGCAACTAATGCCATAATGTTCAGGGATTTAAGAGACCTGACTCATCATTTCACAGTGGCTTCTTGCACAATCCCCAATTTGGAATGAATCTGTCTTAAAAGTTGTATTCTCCACCTCCACATTCCCCTCTACTCCAGTTAGAGTTACCTTTAAGTAACTTTACCAAAACTCTTAGCACTAACCCAAATGCAGTAAGAATAGAATTAGGATTATCTTCATGGACAAGAAAACAAAAAATATCTTTGTCCCAAGATACAGAACAGAGACTTGTGCTTAGAGAGAACGTAATTTTTCTGGTTGACTCTCATAGTAGTTAACCATTGCTTTAAAGTAGCACAGTGGCTTCACCTAGATTGCTAATGCAATCACATTATTAATTAATGAATATATCTAACTGAACAGGCACGTATTTTCTAGAAATAAACCTCCAACCAAAACATTACTTCCCCCCCACCTCCCAGTGTGCCGGGCCTATTGAAGATGACATTCGACTCAATTATAATAAAACATAAAATAAGAAGAATCCCCATGGCAATGCTCACCTGGTGCCATACTCCTCCTATTTCTTATCTCAAAGAAGTTAAGGGCAGTAAAAAATCGCACAGATGCACAGAGGAAGACGCACACTTTCAGAGCTTGGAAGCATGATGCACTGCTAGGGCCACTATGAGTAAACAGAAATTCTACTGAAATCTCAATTTTTTCAAGATTTAGAAGTTTTTTGTTGTTGCTTGTTTGTTTTTTTAATTCTGCTGTAGAATTGATAGAGCTTGTCACAGTATCATTTTAAAAAGACTAACTGCAGGCTTAGATGAATACTAGATATTGGAGATACTCAATTCACTGTTCACATATATTAAGATTTCTCTCAGGAATAGATATTATAACTGCACAACATTCTACCAGTTTCAGCTACAACAGACTTGCTAACCTACCGAACCTTCACCAAGTTTTTCCTACCTCTCATTTCCCCGCAGAATTCCTTACTTCCAGGAAAATCCTAGAGCTGCAATAGTTAGCAAGTTGTTACTTTAAGTACAAAGCATAACAAAAAAGCTAGATTCAAGGACTAGGAAATATGTAAGGGAGGATTCTCTAGTAGTATTGGAGGAGACACAGAGGCTTTATTTATGGATATGGACAACATCTAAGGATCTATTTATCAGTTATCAGTTCTTCCTGATTTGCACCCATCTGAGAACAGGATCTCTGTTTAGGAAGATACAGAATACCTTATTTAACAGTCGCAGTGCTAGCAGTGTTTCTGATTTTAAAGCCAAGAGACAAAAATAAACCAAAAAATACTGTAGAAGACAAACTTCTTCAATCTGTTTATTCCTTGCTCTTCTCTGGTTAGTGCTAAGACTCGTATTTACACACTATTACCACTCTCCCAGGTTGCCTGGGAGAATAAGAGAATGTGATAGGGTTATAATTGTAAGGCTAGAGTAAGGTTATAATTGTAGGAACTAATAGATCTGAGCAGTGAAGGACATTGCCAGATAGACACAGTGATGGAGTCTCACAGAGCTTAACATGTGCAACTCTCCCAGCACAATGCACTCGTGTTGCAAGACCAGATATTTCTGCAAATGCCAATTCCTTCAAAATGAGCATACTGCTGTAAACGTTTTCATGTCCAAGTTAGTAATTTTTGCACAATTACCACCAGTGATGCCTTAACACGGCTAACTGCTTCAAGATCCTACTTGCTGAATTATCATTCTGACCTGAACCTTTGCTAGAGCTTCCACCCCAAGCCTTGCCCATTTTGACATAGTCTTAAAGCTTTCTCTGGCCTGCATTTAAGTAAAAGGATGGTGCATAAAGGACCACAAGACGGTAGAAAAACTACTTTTCCTCCGCTTCCATGTTTCCCCCAGTGGCAGGTCACGTCTCCCAGTGTGACTGCCAAACCTGCCAGCTGACCATGAGTTCGGCATGTGTTAATGCCACTGTGCTTCTCTGAAATCCTCTGCTAGCCACAGCTGGAAGCCAGATCAGTCAGTCACACTCCTTTGACTGAAAGGGCTGAACAGAAACACAAGGAGCTG
Organism: Tinamus guttatus; assembly: GCF_059628265.1. NCBI lineage: Eukaryota > Metazoa > Chordata > Aves > Tinamiformes > Tinamidae > Tinamus > Tinamus guttatus. The sequence goes on along the minus strand of NW_028288734.1, from coordinate 146,815 downwards.
GTCCCTGGATTACTGCGGATTTAGGCGGTTTGCAGGTGAAGGAGATGCTGGATAGAGCATGCAACTGAGGACATCTGCTGACAACTGCCTGGAATGATTCTGATGAGAGCAAAGCAGAGGGTCAATATTCCTTTTGAACATCTGTAACTATTTTCGCTTCTTAAAGGGCTTCTTTTAACTCCTGCACTGCAGTTCTTAGCCCTCCAAATACACCTCCTGGGGTGAAATTCCAAACGTAACTTCTTTCCTGAGCAATTTGATCGAGTTTTGGAGGATGGTTTCCCACCTGCCACCTTCCCTAAAAAGGAGATGAAGCCTAAATTAAGGGGCGAAATACTCTGCCTGAGGGCGCACTTTGTAAGCAGTTGGTACTTCTCCCTCCCCTCAGAGGATAGGTGCAATATAAAACCATCATTACCGTTCTGCTTTCCAGTGCTAGTTTTGCAACCCATCAGTAAAAAAAAAAAAATAGGTCAGTATACTTGACTTAATCAAAGTGCTCAGAAAAGCTAGGGACAAAAGACATGCTCTAATGGAATAGGGAGGAAAATCTAGTTATGGATGTTGTATTTGTCAATGCTGCTGTCTCTGCTGAAGATGATGAGTTTGAACCAAAGCCACTACAATAAAGCTCATGATAGCCAAACACTTACTGGGAACTTAGGGTGGCTCAAGCGCAGGTAGCGGCAAATGCACCTGGCTGAGCTTCCCAAACACAGCTGGGGACACAGATGTGGCCTTCTGCTGCTAGCAGCAGAACGTAACTTGCTAAAAGCATCACATATAGAACGGAGGTTTTATGGCATTTATTTCAGTTTGAGTCCAAATAAATCACCAACAGAACAGTACCTGCTGTCAAAGCCCAGGGATGTCCTAAACTGGGATACCAGTAACATGCAGTTGGGGTCAAGGCAAAGCAGGAGCCTGAAACTCAGTGCAACATCCACCAGGGTGACCAAAGGGAGGAAAAGCATCTCCACAGGAGCTTGAGCACAGCCAGCTGGCAGACAAGAAACATGTTTCAAGGCAGACAGATATAGAGGTTGTATCCAAACACCCCACACAAACATATAAGGGAGTCCAAGAGCTAAATATAGTAGCATCCTTAGGGAGTCATCCTTGCACTCCAAGCTCCATGAACAGAAGTGCAGCTAGAAGTAGAGAAAGATGTTTCCAATTAAGATGTGGTCAGTCCTAACTTTAAGCCCTATGTTCAAGGCTAGATATCCTCATTATAAACCCAGGAAGAATGTTTTGATCAGGTTTCTAAACTTGTTTCTGCCCCTGGTTCCCTTAGTTTTTGGGGTCTTTTAATCAGCTTTCACTTTGATAATCAGGCCCTGCTGCTTGGTTCCAGGCCTTCAGAAGCAAGGCAAAAGGGCAGACCATGTTACTAAAACACTAAGAACTTACTGACAAAAGGGGGAGCAGAGCAGAAAAAGGAGCAGAATTATACAGATTTCAAGTATTGGGCAAGTCTACCACATATGTCCAATTTTGCAGGTGTATTCATCCACCATTTCAAACTCAAATTAAGCAATTTTATAGAGGGAAGTTGATATAAATCTAGCTATTGAAACAGAAGGCTGCACAAAGCTGCAGAGGGTTTGAGGAGGTAGGTTTCCTGTTTTAATTACAAAAAACCTAGCATATCAGCCAAATCTTTAGAAACTTTTGGTTTCTCAGTAACTAATCCTGTTGTGATCATGCACCCAGATTAATGTATTAACTTGGACACACATCAAAATTATTTTTGAATCACCATTTCAACACTTCAGAAAGCAATTTCCAGTCTGAACCACCCGGAAGGACCTTGCAACATCTCATTCATAAATTTGTTCATGTTTAAAGTGCAGGAGTAAGTCTTGGACTAAAGTTGTTTGTAAAAAATTTTTTACACACTTTAATATCTTGCAGTAGTGTGCTTAAAATTTCATTTTTAACAACAATTTTACCAGGCTATAAAAATAGGGTCTTAATCAAAAGCATATTAAGAGTTATAGCTTATATTTTTGCTTTATGCATTCTGTAACTCTAAGAAAATTAAACCAAAAATTATAAATTTGATTTGTGTAAGCTTTTACCTGCCTCCAAGCAGATTATTAGTCTTTTTCAGAAGTAGAAGCTACAGTGCAAAGAGTACATTAGTATGCCCTGTGATCCTATTAATACAGTTTTTATGACTGCACTAATGTTGCATATGAATTTATTAAGTAAACCCAGCAGGCTTACAGAGCATAATAAAACGAATATTTAAAAGTAAGGTTTCCTGAAGCTTTGTGAGCTCTATATATGAACTCAAATGCCCCCTACTGACCAAAAATGACAAAGTAGGGTTTTGGGGGTTTCTTTTTCAGTGCTTTTTTCATTTGCGTGGTTGTTTTAAATGAAGGTGTCATCATTCTGTTCTATCGCACATAGTAACTCAGAAAAACTTCAAAGTCCTCAGGTAATATTTTAAAGAAAAAGTGCTAATTTCACTTCCAATTGCCATTAAGCAAATCCAAAATTAACATCTTCGGGTGTCAGGGGTGGAAGGAAGGGGGACACAAGGAGAAGGAGGAGACAAGGGCAGAGCGGGGAACAGGCTCCCTAGGTGACCTCACCTCCAGCTTTACGGGTCTAACGAACAGGAGCTCAGTGCAATTAGCCAAAGCAATGCGAAGCTGAGTCACTGCAGCTGGTCTCTGAGCGAAACCGCCGAGGAGAGGGACTCACAAGCTGATCCACTCTGATTACACGCACACCTTGCGCGATTCCTGTCCGTCGGAAGGGTTTCCTTAACATCCTTCTCGGAGGCTCTGAAGAGGCCTATAGCAAGCTCTGGGGAATCATTCTGCAGCGGTTTCAAATAATCTCCTTCAAGATATGCTTGGGCACCTTCCTGAAGGTGGTCCAATATCAGCAGGAGACTAGGGAGATGGCCTAGGGCACGCAGTTCCGTTTTACTGGAATCAGGTTGGAGCAGCTTCATTGGAAGCAGGAATCTTAAGGTTAAAAGCACAGAGAGTCAACAAGTTACAGTAGGCCTGAAACTGTGATATGCCCAGTTTAACTTTACAGAATATAATTGGTTAAAATATATTTTAATAAAAGCTTAATAATTATGTGTAGTGCAAATCTAGCGCTCTTCAGAGATATTTAGTTTAGCATGGGATGGCAATCACAAAAAACAAAAACAAACAAAACAAAAAAAGCAAAAAGACAAAAAAAAAATCCAGCAACCCCCCCAAAAAACACCCAAACCCACCCCCCCCCCAAAAAAAAAAAAAAAAAAAACGCCAAAAAAACCCACCCAAACTTTACAGTCTTGAAGTTTTTTGGCCACAAGCAAAGTCATAAGACCAAACCTATGTCTCTTCTCCCTCAGGGAGATAATTCGAAATTAACGGATACAGTTTTTGTATATTTTTCTTCTGCAAAATACCTCGGATTCACCACATTACATCCTTAAATTCAAACCTCATCTTTAATCAAGTTGGTGGCAAAATCCCATTCTTTCATTAAGTCAAAATTTTCATGTATTTTCTAACTGTTATGATGAGCTAAGTGCTTATACAAATCACTTTTTATTCAATAATTTACTCTTATACAACTACTGTGCACAACAGACTGAGATCTGAACTCATCTTGGGTTTATATTCTCTACTGTGAATGCATTTCTTTAGCAAGTCACTCCCACCTCTTCTTAAGCACTAGAATTTTGATTCCTATCAGTATTTATAAGACTTTTTTCATAATAAAACTAAGGTATCAACATGGGGAAAAGGAGGGTGAAGATTGTGTTTTTAGTAGCCATAGGCTGCAATGTATTATCAAAAATAAATGGAAGAGTTTGGTATATAGCCCACATGAACTTCCCCCTCAGGAGGAGGCTGAGTCCTCCTCTACCTTTGAAATCACTTGATGGCCTAGTTTCTGCTGCTCTCTGTGAAACACTAGGATAATATCCATCTCTTAAAGGTGTTGCATGGGATGGAGAGACGGACATACACACAGCGGGAGAGGTGAGGGATATGAGGTACACTGTTTTTGTCTCACACAGAAGTCACTGCAACAGAAACACAAGTAGCGTGAGCCCAGCACACTCACTTATATTAACTGCCTGCATTTAAGTGCTTCTCTCCTGTCTCTTTAAGCTGCATTTGCAAACACTAGAAACACTATAAAATCTCTTGCATTATTGGTAAAATTATTATAAAAGAGATGCAATCATTTATTTAGTAAGAATCTGTAAATAATAATTTATAATCGCTCAAAAGAACATACATATAGTCTAACAGTCACTTTGTTCATAACTCCAACAGGCAACTTGATAAGGGAGAGATCTGCAGAAATAAAAAAAATCTGCAGTCAGACAATCTGCATCTCAAACTCATGATGACTCCGTAGTATAGAAGTCTTTCCCAGTCTTTTCTGTTGGTACACTGCACTTTATCCCCACAGCAGTAGGACAAACACAGATAACTGCAGCATTTTACAGGTAAGAAATCAAACTACAGAAAAACTAAAGGTCAGATTATGCAGGAGGCCCCAGTGAAAGCAACTAGCAGCTGAGTAACTTAGTGAGTGAATAACTTGAGTGAGTAAAATAAATATTTTTTCAAATCTACCTATAATGAGGTAGCCCCACGAAACGCTAAATAGTACATATTCCTCTGCATCCAGATTGTCATTAAAAAGAGCGTTGTATGGGAAGATAAAGAAACTATGTTACCTAGACCTGTGTTCTTGCAATACTTTTACTATAAACTGGCAAAACTACCTAGTAAGAGTTACATAAAAAACATTAATAGCTAATATTTTATTATTGAACTCTATCTAGTCACATTCTCTGCTCTAACTGTGTTTTCTTTTCCCTCAAATCTGTGCCAGTTATTCCTTAGCATCTAAAAAGACCACAGAGAAATCCAGTCTACCTTTGAGATATGGGAAAAGGAAAGGTGCATGAGGGAACATCCTGCTAAAACAACCAAGAGCAAGGAGTAGCAAGAAGCACAACTATACTTGCACACACTGCCCCTAAAGCATGTACTGGGCACCTGCTTCCAATTAGATTTGCTATCAGAACAGACTAACGCTCAAGCAGCCTGGGCATCTGCTCGAGATTTTCATCATCTTGTCCTCCAGAGCATTTCTTTGCAGATGACAGGAGCCAAAGAGCACACAAATACACCAAGAGACATAGTGACTTGGCAAAGAGACAATCCAAAGAGACCAGAAAGAAATTCAAGGGAAATAAGTACATTTAGGTATGAACAAGCCAGCTGCAGGAACTCAGCACAGAGATAACCAACTAGGGAGTAATTCCTTAGAAGAGGATTGGGGATTATCAAGAGTGGCAGTAATGGTCTGTCTGACCCTGATGGCAGCAAAAACAGATCTACTGAACTACAAGACAATTGTACCTTACGCTGGAAAGAAGCAGAAATCACCTCATTTACATAATTTTAAGGTTTCTAAAAAAAAAAAAAGTAAAAATAATGCTTTCACATTTCTTAAGAGATTGTGATTCAATCCAAGTAAAGAGGGTTCTTTCCTCTTGGGAAGAGAAGAGAGATAGGTTCAGGAAAGAAGTTTTAAAATTAACACTTTGATGAAAAATACCTATATATTAGAATGTTACAGGAAATCAATTAACTCAAATAAGAGTGCCCATGCACTTGCCCAACAGCTTCACACAGTAACCTTGTTATACCTCTTTGTGACTATGTTTATGTTCATAGCTCTCCTGATCACAAGTTACGTGCATTACTAAACAAATGCTGCTAATTATTTTAGCACGCAACAAAAAGTTAGAGAAAATAATGTGGCTTTCTTTAAAGTTATCGTGTTGCTAAAATATCTGGAAATGCAATACATGTAGGAGATTCCTGAAATATGCAGTAATTTTCTTCCAGCCCCAACTTTCATGACTTTATTCCAACAACTTAGTGAATGGAAATGTATTTAACTGGATTAGATGCTGAGATTCTTTTGCCCCTGCATGAATCCATCGCTCTGCCCTTGCACGTGCCAATGAATCATAAGAAGGAAGGAAGCAGTCATACTGCAAAGCACTGGAGGGTCTCATTTTACAGCACCAGACTTCCAGCTGTCTGCCTAGACCTGTGCTGCAAATGCAAGGAGCAGAGATGACGACATGCACATGAAAAGCCAAAAAGGGAACTTGCTTGGAAGCTGCCTGGGGCAGCAGCCTAGGCTGAGACTGGCTCTGAGCTAGGAAAAATAAAATAAGAACAATTATATATCAAGAAACACTGGTCCTTCCCCATCAGAAACAAGGCTCAAGGGAAGGCAGTCTAGTGTCATAGAGCGATTGAGCTTACTTGTTCTGAGACTGGGGGAAGACTGTCCCATCACTGGAAACTGCTGTCCCTGCTCCTCAGGGCAGGAAACTCCAAGAAAGCAGGGCAGTCCTAGAGGAGCAACCGTCACTGGGCACAGGAGCTGAGCAGAACTCCATTTCCACTCTCTGTCCAACCTGCAGAATCTTTAAAACCTTAAAAAGACCATGATTTTGACAAGGACTTTCCCTGTTTCTATTAAATTGTACCTTTGATTTAATTTTATTTGGCTCCATTTTTGCATCTGTTCTTTTCAGCTCTGTCTCCTCCCCTCTTTTAACAATACCTGGGAAATCAGATAGACTTGAAAATCCCATGTCTGCCTTGGCTGACAGGTAGCACTAGGACTTGCTGCATGGCCCCTGTCTATCCCAGCTGACACTGGGGACGTAAGTTAGAAACACTCTAGTTGGTTTCAGAGTCTTTGGGAAAAGCTAAGTCAAATTACTCAAATGGTTACTATCATCTAGAACTCATTTTCTGGGTGAAAGGATATCTGCAGTGAGCAGTGGCTGATAAGATGTGAGGCAGACCTAGAAGCACTACAATTCTCACTACACTGGTGCACAAGTACTCTATTTCAGGGTATTCTGTATTGCCAACACCTACTAATTTTATTCTAAGCTGGGCTGTATTGGGTAGTTGTCTCAAATTCTAGTTTCCTTGAGAGGGTTTTAGTCCTCTAGTATTAAGGAAATAACCGAGGCACACCTAGGTAACCCAGGCACACCATGAAGCTCAGGAAATGCAAAAAAAATAAAAATAATTTCCACCATTTTCAGCAATTATGTGTTTTGGATTTTTGAACCAATCTCTTCCTGAAAGTTTGATAAAATAATTACTACAAATAATTATAAAGAAATACCATATAAAGCAGGTCAGAAGAGGATGATCAGCTTAAGATACACAGTAGTGTTCATAAAAGTTATACATAGTGTTCATAGCATGCCAAGATTTCATCATCTCCCAATTCCTTTACAATGGGAGTCTCACTTACCAGAAAAAGCATCTCATGCTGCATTTTTAAATTCACTGACTACAGCGAAGAACTAAGTTTTAGTTTAGACTATCTTGGTTATTCACTATAGTCCCGCCACTGCTATATAGCTCCACATCCACTGTATGCTGAAGAGTTGGCACAAGCTGACATTCTTTTCAGGAGGTTTTCAGTCGGACTGCCTTATATTTCCCACAAAGCTCATTAGGTTCTAGAAGTGTAACTTGGACTGTACCTCCAGAAGGTCCTTCAGTCTTAATTACAGCCAAGGCAGGTGTTTAAAGCCTGTGATTATCCTGTGCTATCTGGGGACAGGAGCTGCTGTGTCACACTCAGTGCACAAGTGTCTGATGAACGCAAGTCACCAACAGGTACAGCTGGCATTTGAAGCAGCGATGCTGATGAAAGAGACCCTCTGCTCTTTCCTCAGAGTAGCAGGAATATGTTTTCCTGCTGTATGCACAGGAATGGATTCAAGTGACATTTCTGGAACCACCAAGACATACATATTAAACTGGTGGGCCCTGGTGTGGCTGCTCAGTGGTGCAACACGCTACACTGCCAGTGTTGGACAATTACCCTTACACTATAGTGTAAGGGTAAAAATCCCACAACAAAACATTTGAAAGTGGCATCTGCAGTGTTCTTATGTCACAGAAGATTAGGCCATGATGTCTCTTAGAAAACCTTCATTTAGTCCCTGAACATTTGACAAAATTAGCAGAATTAAAGCATTACCTTGATATGAATCATTGAAACCATAGGTTTATACTAATGTTTAATCCACTAGTAATAATTTATCAATGTGTAAATTATCTGAGAAGTAAAGATTAAGATTAGTTGGGAGAAGGGGTTGCTTGTTTTGTTACTGTGTTTAAACACCAGCTATAAAACTGAGTGTCTGCCTATGAGTACTTGGAGTCTGTGTGCATATGCGAAATTCTGCCATGAGTACATGTTTTGCAGGATCATCCCTTAATTCTGGAACATATATTCCAATGACAATTGTTACCCAATTCAGACTACCTCAAAGAACTTCATGAAAAAGAGAAAATAAACAAGAACAGCTGCAGCAACCAATAGGTTTTGCAGTCATGACTAACACAATGTAGCAGAACTGGCTGTATGCACTAGGGCAGCTGTCAACATCCCAACTTAGCAGGGATGAGAGGAAAAATGAAAAGTAAATCAATTTTACATCTAATACTCCAATAATAACAGCAAACAATAAAAATTGATGTTCCAATAAAGTTAAAAAGCTTGCAGAACATTTTTACATAGAATGTTACAGAGCAAAAATAACCAATTGTCTTTTTAGAGAGGTAAACTCCACTCACATCTATGTGTATTTCATTATGTGAGAGCCACAAAAATGTACTCTCTACTTTTTTATAGTCTTAGTTCAATAAGAGGTCAGAAAGCTTTGCCACAAGCAAGTTCATTCCATCCACTCAGATAAAAAAAACTCCCCATGTATTTTTCTGTTAATGTTGATCAGATTGAAGTTTACTTTCCTATTCAAGTTTACTTGTCCTATACGTAGGGTTGCATTGTTCCATGTTTAACATGATACAGTTTAAACCTACTCCTCTTGCACACCAAGGCAGTAGACACAAGTTAAAACTGATGACAATTTCTTACAAAAATGTGTTTCATGTAAAACAGACATCTTCTGATCATCTATTAGTACACATATTAAAGACTATTTTGAAGTGGCAAGTAGTGCATATTTTCCATGACACTTCTTGCATGCCAAAAAAAAAAAAAAAAAAAAAAAAAAAACTCAGTATGGAGGTTAGAAACAAGAGTAAACACAGGCTCCAAATCTGCTTACACGAGAATTAATTCCCTCCATTACAATGTTGAAATCAGAACTATTACTTTTTCCACATTTAAGCCCTATGAATATGAGAAGAGGTTTGTGTGTGTGTTTAAAAACACATCTGCAGTTAGGTTTGGATTATAGTGGGAAGGATCAAAAGCAACACAAAACAAAACAAAGTATCAGTGGTTTTCAACACATGATTTTTGGACCATTTCCAAGGAGTTCACCGCAACATATTTAAGTGAAGCCATTAACAGGCTAAAATTTACCAAGTTGCATTTTGCAGTCTCACTAGTTGTTTTGAGAAAAGGCTACAAGTTGAGAGGGTTAAAAGTTACTGTTCTGCTCACTTTAAATCATGCCTAAAAGGAGAGGCAGAAAAGATCCATCCAGCTGCAAGAGAGAAGGAGGGAGGCCTTGCCTCAGTTACCAAGTTACTGTTGTAACTGCTATTGCTCCTGAACATGGGTGATTTATTTTTGTACATTACCAAAGAATTTCTAACACCTGTCACAGTATTGAAATAGCAGGCCATGCACTTTAAAACCAGGCATTCTCAGCTTCCAGTGCAAGACTTCAGCTCTCCTCCCCATATCCAAAGGCTACAGATGGTAATTATGAATTAGAAAGCCATAGCTGACTGGATCCATATGTTTCTACCCACTTTTCCCAGAAGAAAAAAATCATGCTCACTTGACTGCCAACATGAACTTCTTATCAGCTCTTAATCTGGGGGCAGTTTCCAGGTAAGTCCAGGCTCCCCCTCTTTTCTCTACCAAGTCATTTCTCCTAATACATCTTACTCCTGTTTGGCCTTCCTTGGAAGAAGTCCCCCACATCAGGTAGCTGATAACTACACATCATGTAGTTGTACTATGAAGATCTGATTTTCTCCTTTACATGCATTTCTGTGGACTTATACAGCACAGCACACATCTAACACCTTTGATGGCTGTAACAGATGGAAAATCATAATATCACACTTGTTTAATATTATAGTAGTATAGTAGTATATTATAATTAGTAGTAAATTTTTATTTCTTCATTCCATCAGGGAAGCAGCAGCCACACCAGTGACATGTTGTACAAAAGCAACTGTTGACACATTTTCCCTATTAGGGTAAGAAGGTTTAATTCCTATTGCTTCAGCTCTCAAGCAGACACTTTTCAGTGCCGAAAAGACAAGATGAACCAAGCAGCTATAAACTCAGGTCCCTAAAGAAGGAATAAATGGTGCTCTTGACTTCTATCATCAACAGCTATTCACTGGAAACAAGCCAACAAGCAGAGAACATTGGGAAATCTCTGCCTTTTCTCTTCTTTACACATATCAAGAGATAGTTGTAATTCTTTGCTCTTCTGCTTTTTCTTCCTTTTGGGAAAAGCCAGCACTGAGATACAGCACACATCATATACCAGCATTTACTGCCTTCCTTTTCCTCCCTTTGGGTGTTTAAGTGTTCCTCCTCACACTAATTTATTGTGCTCTGAAGTAGGTATGCCATAGACAAGACCAAATTAGCAAGCAGTTTGAAAATAATACACAGAAATTTCCATGGCTTCCTAATTAAAGAAAACCCTGGACACCTACCCAGAAAAGTAATTTTCATACCCTACCACTGATCAACAGTTGAAATTGCAGTATGCCCGAGAGTCATTTTCCTGGAAATTAGGGGCACTGGCGTTATTAAAGATGCATCTAAGTAGAAATGAAAAGGAAGATTCAGGCAAGCAACGGATTTTAAAAGAGTCTTTCCTTCCCTATGTTTATTAATTAAGTCTTACTGAAGAACATATAAAGATATATTAATCATGGTGTTTTAAAAAAACCACTAGGCTCAGGAACAGATTATTTAAAAGATTTCTTTAAACTCTGAATGGATTTGATTAGGGTAAAGAGAAGAAAATCTCAGTCTATTTTTCCTTCTCCACCTCTGCAGATAATTGGAAGTTAAATTTCATTTTTCAGGCCTTTAACTGACAAAAAAAAAAAAAAAAAAAAAAGTCTAATTCCAGCCTATGACAGTTCTACATGCATGTACAGAGTATTTAAGAGATGTCCCTGCAGTTTATGAAAGACTAACCAGTACAGAAAGTTGTGGGCAATACTCTGCGCTGATCTCCTGACACAGTAGGCCAGGTTGCCACAACGTATTTAGCTGATGTACGTGCAATCAAAATCAGGAATTTAGTATTGAGGCATTTCTCCCCACTAGAGGGAGCCAAAAACTATAAATATGTATTTTTAAGCCCAGATACTTAAAGTTTTTGCAAGTTTTTCCTCCTGTCTAACCCTATGTTAGTAGTTACTGTCATAAAGGTAAACGTGCCAATCCTGGAAAAACAAAATCTGTTATTAGAAGACAAGGGGGTAAGTTAAAGAGCTAACCCAACCAGTTTTAGTCCTACTGCTGGAAGTTTGCAGGAATTTAAGCATCTGAACCTAAAGCCTTGGTTTATAGCAACAAGTGATAAACTTGTATCCTATTAGCAATGAGAAAGTTTTTACATCCCATCTTATGTAGCAGTCTCAAGTCTTCAAGTAAGTCTCAGTACCACCGTTTTCAGTGACAGAGGATAATCCTGAACACATGCCAATTTCTACAACACATTGCTAATATTTGGGATTGCACTAGGTACGTTCAGGACTCCCGATTTCTCCAAGAAGCAGAATACCTGCTTTAAATACCTGAAAATGAAAGTTATTTACCTATATAATACTTATGGGAAAAAAAAAAAAAAACCCTTTGGTTTTGCCTGTTCACTCTGGTGAAGTGAGGACCCGCAGCTTGGAGCAGCCGTGGTGTCCATGCCACTGCACCTTGCTGCTCCTCCTCCAGAGGAGTTCCCAAAGAAAATAAGCACCACGGGGGCAGGAGCTGTTCCTCCACCTGGGAACTGGTTCATCCTGAAAGTGACATGTCTTTTTTTGGCTCCCACCCAAAAAAAGAGATTACCATACACTGCCGGCTTCCAGGACAAGCGTTAATTGCCTCTGTACTTGTTCCTCACTAGACTGTTATGTTTCTAAGACACATTCCCCCTCCTCCCACTCTCCCCTCCCTCCCCCGTGTCTTTGGGCAGGGAAGGATGGAGGTGAGGGTTAGGAAAAGTGACTACTTTTGGACAGCAGAAAGCAGCTCTCAGATTCGCTAGCATAGCAGATCAAAAGTGTAGTCATATTAAAAGTAATTTAAATGAAATCAACAGAGTTTCTCAAAAGCTGAAAGCAGGCCTTGCTGGCTGGATTGCATTGTATCTGTGCTTTGAAACTACAAAATTACGTTCATATATTTGGGGTGGGGGGAGAGGGGGAGAAGCCCTCACTTGGTTTCATGACATGCTGAAAACAAGTCAGATGTAAAAGAAAAAAATAAGATTATAGTAATTAAGGGCAGATGAAATCCATTTAACACTTTAAAAAGTAGCCTAAATTCTGGTCATGATACTAAGAACACCAGAATAGAGATGTATGATGTTAGCTGTAGTATGTAAATGTAAGCTCAACTTAGACTCACACGAGGCTCAATTTCAAGTCCATAACCAATGCTTTGCACCAACAGCAACTCCCAGCCCTAGCCCCAGCCCCTCCAGCCCGACTGTCGTTCTGGCCCTTCTATTACACCAAGGCAAGAGCGCTGCCTCTGACCCTCCCCGTGTTTCTACGGCTCTCTTGCCTAGGATATCTCCATGGCACAAGAGCAAAAAGGCGCCTTGCCTCCTCCGTCACTGTCCCTCCTGCTGCCCAAGTCTCAGCATAAACACAGTGCAGCTGGAGGTAACTTTGGGGGAAGTTGTGTCACTGAGGCGTGCAGAGCCTGACGCTTGCTTTGCATAACTGAACTGTGCCCGAAAGCTCTCTAGTGCTCTAATGAAACTCACACACACACAATAGGAAGTAGCAGCTAAGCAATAGAGTAAGACCATCTAATAAGTCGCATTGTAATAATCAAGTTCTGCTTTGTCATTGAAGAGTCTCCCCTGTGGATAAATATATCCTCTATGCTGAGCATATCCTAAAATACTGTGTCTAGACTTAATTTATCTGTTCAGGTTCAGCTTTGCATGCGTTCTCTGAATCAGGAGAAAGGGTATGTCTTACTACCAGCTCACCTATTCAGTCTACGGATCATTTTATGGGGCTGCTATTTCGTAGTAGGTCTGAGTCACTGATACTTCAGAATTAGTAACATCAGAAGTAATGGTTAGATTTGTCTGTTTTAAGAGCAGATGTTCAGTGATGAGCATTAGCAATGGGAAAGCTGCTCTTCAAAGCATTACACACCCAGAGAATCACAGAATGGTTGAGGCTGGAAGGGACCTCTAGAGATCATCTAGTCCAACTCCCCTGCTCCAACAGGGACACCCAGAGCACGTGGCACAGGGTGGCATCCAGGGGGGTTTTGAAGATCTCCAGAGAGGGAGACTCCACAACCTCTCTGGGCAGCCTGTTCCAGGGCTCTGTCACTCTCACAGGAAATAAGTTCTTACTCACATGGAGGTGGAACTTCCTGGGTTTCAACTTGTACCCATTACCCCTTGTCCTATCATTGGCCCTGAAAAGAGTTTGGCCCCATCCTCCCTACATTCACCTCTCAGGTACTTGTGCATGTTGATAAAGTCTCCTCTCATTCTTCTCTTAACCAGGCTAAACAGGCCCAGCTCACTTAGTCTTTCCTCATACAACAAATGCTCCTGTCCCTTAATCATTTTCATGGCTCTATGCTGGACTCTCTCTAGAAGCTCCACATCCCTCTTGACCTGAGGAGCCCAGAACTGCACCTAGTACTCCAGGTGCAGCCTCTGAGTAGAGGGGCAGGATCCTCTCCCCTAGACCTGCTGGCAAAGCTCTTTCTCATGTAGGCCAGGATCCCACTGGCCTTCTCGGCCACGAGGGGACATTGCTGACTAATCCAATACTACCAAGTGTTTTAGGACAGAAAAAAGCTACAACAATCTCCCTGCTGTCTTCATGCAAATCTCACTGCATAAAGCAGGACCACGATTTTAAGCCAGCTAGCACAAAGTTTACAGCAATTATTTTAAACCATGTATATTGAACATAATGTGTCAAAAATCAAAACATTTTGGGTACTGGCAACTTCTGTTGGGCTGTATGCATATGATAATTATTTTCAGCACAACTAGAGATGTCAAATATCTTGTATTGACTTACCACAAGTACCACCTGTACTTGTTGCCAATTTTATGCAATGTCAACATAAGCTATTTCCAAACTAACCAGTAATCTTAAGGTATTCTTCAAAATTATTTAGCAAATATTTTCAACAAGAAATATCTCAATGCAAATACTTCTAAAAATCAGAGATTTGTTGCTTGATGAATTGTACATTGCTTAAAGCAAGCCTTAGCATGATGCTCTAGGTAACATGTTTAGGACAGCTAAAACAAAAGTATAAATGCATAAGGAATAGCAAAAATCTCTCACAGACCACTTGCCAAGACAGAGACCAACACACCAGTTTGTAACCTGTCCCATCACCATGAAAGCAGCTGGTTGACACTAAAGTAGGTCTTCTCATAGTAGTATCTGCTATTCTATAAAGTGCATTTATGCACTGCTTGTCCCTTGCACTGGTTAACAACAGCTGGGAGTACAGCTGTGCTGGCAGTGAGCAATTAGCTTGCTGAACCTCTGAAGGGCTCAGCCACATGAAGAGTTGCAGTAAGCACAATTTTCTATTAATAAAGTGATTTTCATCGTTCCTCAAATTAGTTTTTTCTATATAACCACAACCTATAAAAAAAAAAATCAAGGCAGGCATTCCTTTATCATTAAAAGGATAATACATACATGAGTTGAAGTAGTTAATATTACAAATTATTATGGAGTATTGTTTTCAGAATATTAGTAAGTTAGCCTCAAGCTTTAAGTTGTTACTGAGTTTAAACACCCACAAGAAAATGCAAATCAAGGTGATTTTAAGTATTATATGATTCTACTGTGCCATTAAAGACCGTTTAATTAAAAAAAAATGCTTATTAAAATTAACAAATCTAGATATTTATCCGAGAATAATGGCAAATACCAATGTCATTCCTATAAGGATTAATTTGAGAAAAGTGTGCACACCGCTCTGATCTCGTTAACATATTTTGAGAGTCAAGTGAATGGAAGCAAAAACAAGGGATTACTTCAATAAACATGAAAAGCCAACATTTGTCCTCCTGTTTGCAAATACTTTCTTATTTAATAAACCAGATACAGTCTTATAATCAAATTCAAAATTAGAACAGAGAGTATATAGAGATACAGTGTTTTCCCCTACACAGGAATTTCAGAGCATTTTGTAAGAATTTGTAAAACTTGTTTGCATTACTACAAACAGACACAAGTATTCCTTGTCTAATCAAAGGAAGGTTGAAAGAAAGAAAGAGAGAAAACAAAAAACAACAACAGCCACACTTAAACACACCAACATAGAGCAGAAAACAGAATTAATGATATGCAACATTGTCCGAAAACAGAGAATAGCAATTAGATCATCAAGACTTAACAGCAAGGGAAGGCCACCTGTCCAGAGCCATAAAAAGACACCCACACCCACCTTTGAGGAGCAAAGGAGCAGAGAGTAGAAAGGGCTTACTGTGAAGTTTCCAGATTTCCAGTTAGCAGAGTGAGCTACATAAGCCTTCAGAAACTGATTTACTTTGGAAGTGCAAAAATACTGAGTCAGAGATAGTTAAAACCAGTAAGGAACCATTCTGAAAATACAAGATGATATTTCACATTGGTCAGAACTCAAACCGACAGTTTCTGCACCAACTTTATCACAAGACTGCACCTAGGAGACTTTAAGATAGACACCTTGTAACCGCTATTTCTACTTTTTCAGTAGGAATCTTCATGTCATAGAATCATAGAATCATAGAATGCTTAGGGTTGGAAGTGACCTCTAGAGATCATCTAGTCCAACCCCCTGCACACGCAGGGTCACCTAGAGCACGTGGCACAGGACTGCGTCCAAGCAGGTTTTGAAGATCTCCAGAGAAGGAGAATCCACAACCTCTCTGGGCAGCCTGTTCCAGGGCTCTGTCACCCTCACTGTCAAGAAATTTTTCCTTAAGTTCCTGTCATCCCCTTATATCATGTTCCAGCTGCAGCTGGAAAGACACTCTATTTCTAGACCAAGCATCTTGCTACACAGCCTCCAAAAATGGATCTTAAAATGCTTAAGTGAACTTAAAAGCTTTCCTTTACCAGAAATCTCTTCCTTGAGTGTACGTAAGACATAATCAATTTCAACCTGCTCCTTAAAGGAACTATACAGGTAGATGTTTGTAAATTATCTCTGAACACAATTATTGAAGTCCCAGTTATTTTTAAATGCATTTCTAATCCTCACATTGCATCACTCTTGTTAAGACCAGAGATGTTTCAGGAATGCTGAAACACAGGCAAAGAGGGTTTCTTCTCATGTAACAGACTCCCGTGGTTGAGAGCAAGAGAAACAGTTTTCTTCTCTGCAAACAACTTATTCCTGTCATAGAAGGTACCAGGCCCACTAGCTCTATTAGGGACCAATATAAATCCATTTACTTGAGGAAAATGAGTCCAAGTTAGACACTGGCAAGAAGTTAAGACAGCAGAATCAGTGTAAGAAATATGTCAGCACCAATTAAGAAAGCCTCTACCTCTCAAATATCTTCTTACACAACAAACCATGATGGCCAAAAGTCTATCCAAACAAGAACTAATTTCATATTTAGTACTCCTCCTCTTAAAAGGAGATACATTAAAAAGTATCTATTGAAGGTCATATCTTGGAAGCTTTGAACCATTTCCTTCATTCTAGGGGATCAGTATTGTGCATGTTAATGAAAACATCAACACTCGACAGCTCCGAGTAGATGAGCAACTCCAGCAATACCAAGTTTTGGCTTCCACCACCCACACCCCCGTAGACAGACTACAGAAGAGAGCATCTCGAACGATCCTCTAGTCCTTTTCAGAGGTAGAACCCCTTGTTTTATGTAAAATTATGTGACAGATCTGTGATCTGTCAAAACAATTTGTCTTTACCTTTACTAAAAAAACATCGCTCAAGTTTTAACACTGGTATAAACAGAGCATTTTGCTTAAAGCCTGCAACATAGGAATTGCCACAAGTCATTAAGTAAACACTCAAAGACTGCAGATCACTAAGTCTGCAATTAACTCAAAAGTACCTCCTTAAATAAATTTCCTTTGATCTTGTATTTAAGAAAAACTGTCACCATCTGCTTCATCTTTATTACAAGTTATCAATAGTAAATTAAGCAATTAGCACACTATGCTACAAAAAAGATTTTCCATTCGTATTTTTTCCTAAGTCTGTATTAGCTGCACAGAAGCATAGCCAGTTTGGAGAAACCTATTCTGAACCTCATTCACATTGTGTACAGTGCTATACATGCGGAGCTATGAATTTTGCCACCAGGTTTCAGACAAAAATACTTTTTAGCACCATTCTTGTAGGACTCAGAAGGCTTTGCAGACATGATGTGAAGTACAGAGGAGGAGGGAGGCTCAACAGAATAGAGGCCCTCTGCCACATTAGCAACCCTATGTTTTCATCAGACAGCAAGCTCAGCTCATAAACATGTTTGGTAAAGCTAAAGCACTTGTTCATGTCCATTACGTCGTTTCTGTAAAGGTCTCTAGCCCCTCTGTATCTGTAGTAAGACATTCACAAGTCAGATGCAGCCACTCTGACAAGCCTATAAATAGCAAATTAACAGACAAGTGCAAGCTATGGAGCAGAGAGGCTCATCCCCAGGTCAGACTGCTTGCAGAAACCCCTGCAAGCCTACTGAGGACATGAAGTTAACTCCCTTCATACTGGGATACAAAAAAAAGTATATGCAGAAGTTTCAAAGTACCCTACAAGATTGGCATCTGCTCTGCCACTTGCAAGTGATACACACACAAACCATACTGGTTGGCTTTACTAAGAAGGTGATTTTAACATAAATACATGAGAAGCTGTAATACAATAGACAGATGCACCACTGGGGTGTGAATTTTAAATAAATTAAGGGCACCATTTTTTCCTACACAATCAAGATATTTAATATTGATGACATATTTTGTTTGGTATCTGTAAGCAAAGACTAAAGTTAAGAGTGCTATTAAACTTACATTGCTAGGACTTATGTCAGAAATTGTCATTTTTTCCTGAAATAAGACATTCTTTCAGCTAAAGCTCAATATTTTTTTTCTGCATGTACTCCAAACATTAATCCATTTTCCCTAATCTCTTCTGAAATCAAATACGGTCTGCTTTCTCCATATACTGTAAGTCTTGGTGTTGACAGAAAGACGTGGTAAATCCTCATGTACTGAAGCATCTCCTGTCACAAAAACCTTTCAAAGTAGCACTTCTGAGTGAACACTTAAAGGGAGATTATATTTCGTGTGCACATATGTAACAACTATAAAAATCGCTCTGAAGCCATGTACATCAGCAGATAAAGAGTAAATAGGTACCAATTGATTAACATAACAGGAATGGAATTATAAAATTAATACACTTTATCTGTTTCATAAAACATAATCCCCTGACTGTGCCTTCAATGAAAATAATATATTTATATTGACAGTTACTTCAATGTCAAAGTACTTTTCACTATAAAAGTCTGAGAATGGAATTTCCTGAAATCATAGGGGTGGGAAATCTAAACACAAATTATATAGAAAAGCTAAAGGATTGAATTAAGGCTGTCTGTATATACTTAAATCTGATAGCTGAAGTTTTGAACTGTCAGTTTCTTTAAACAATTCGGGGCTAAGACCTGACAGAGTCACACATTAAAATGACAATACTGCTGCTTTACAAAATGCTCCTCTGCATATCGGGCATCTGCAAAACTGAACGTACTTCTACCCCACGGAATGCATGGCCAAGTGCATTCCTGTTCTGAATATAAAGCTATTCATTTCTAGGGCTTTCATACTAGTCAGTAGAACTGCATCCTCTTATTACATAAGAATTTTCTAAACCTCAGGAAGTCTGAGAAAGTACTTTTATTTCCCTTTTGCAACTGGGGGACTGTAGTACATCAACTTCGACCAGATCCCCAGTATCTCTGCATGCATAATTTGAGAAACACAGGATCTGACCTTCACCTACCCCAAGTTTCATCACATTGTGACCTTGACTATCATGCAAAGCAGGCACAAATCCAAACTTACAGCCACAAATATCAAATTGTATGGGGCAGGAAAACACCTTCTGCAAGGTCCTTCCACATCTTACATGTGCCAAAGAAAGACAAAAATCCTCTTGGTCTTTGAGGCATCAGTTGCTCTCCAATTCCTTTTGCATTTTACTGATGTCCTAAGAGAATATATAAAGAGCATAGTTTCCTGCAGTATAATTAACTGTTCTTAGTTCTGGTCAACAGACTCCTCGCAAAGTCTTGCATCATTCCTAGCAATTTAATGGAGTTTCCTGAGGAAACACAGAAGCATCTCAAAATTGGCTTCATTGTAGCCATTGGAAGGAAGCGATAATTGCTAAATGTGTTGCACAACCACCATCTTGATGCCTACATAATTCATGGCCCTCCATGAGGCAAATACCAGCCCCGACTGGTCTCCTGAGCTGGGCTTGGAAAGACTACCCAGTCCCAGTTCAAGCATCACAAACTTGTGGAGATACTGGAGTTTTGATTACCACTGATTGAAAAACTCAGTAAAACTTTCTGCCACGAAGCTGAAGAATCAGATTGAAGGATTCTGTTTCATTGACAGGCAAGCCTATGATTCATTAGAATAGAATAAAATGATTCATTTATTTAAGTTTGTAAAATTGAAATAGCCTGCAAGCTTAAAATTCATAATACAAATCCTCCTTATCCACTCCAGCTTATAAGTCTGTGCAGTGTCCTAATTAGCCTATATGGCTTACACCTGGCACGAGTTCACAAAACTATCTTTTCTGCTCCTGTTCTCACATAATATATAAAACCTATTTTCCTATTACCTTTTAAAACTCCAGGGTCCTCCTCATATTTTCACTCTGATGCCTTCCACAACACAAAGCAGCAGAAAGTAAAGACGCCAAGCACGGCATCCTGAACTGCAGCTTACACTGGAACAGAGCTGTTCAGTGCGGGCACCTAAGCTCAGGTCCCTACAGACAAAACTCCTCTTATCTTTTGGGCGCAAAATAAAATCCCACTATCAATAGTTTCAGAAAGAATTTTAATCCCATTTTACAGGTAAGAAACCAAGATTAAGACCTATACTTCATTGCATTAATGCATATACGTATTATTGCCCCATCTGTTGTGGCTCTTGTATTCAAGAAGAAATATTTCACCACTGTCTAGGTCAAGTAGTAAATAATGGGTAAAAGCCCTAATCATAAGTGTCACATAACTGTCACCCTGTAGCCCTTTTCAATAGGTACAGAGACCCAGTTTACCGACCTTTTAGCAGCTAGAGGCAGCAGCTTAAGAGGAAGAAGGGAGAAAAAAAAAAAAAAGGGAAAAGGGCCAATCCTTTGAGTCTATTTTCCCCTCAGTAACAACCCTTAGCTTTGAGTCAGATTTCTACCTACTCAGACTATGGTGCTCTACAGCTCGTTTAGCAGTCTAGTCTTCTCAAAGGTAGTCTTCTCTGAGGATTCAAAGATTCAAATACTGGAAAAATTCAGTTATTTACTGTGATCTCATTTACACCTAAAAGGGTTTGACTACTCTTTAGCTTAACCAGTAATAAAATCTACCAATTATACTGGCAGAGCTGGGAACAAGACAACAAGAACAAAGGCCTAGAGCTATTCCAGGCCCTCTCTGGTGTAGGATAAGCCTAAAACAAAATAAGCTATCCAGCCAAAGGCCTTTCTGGAAGGTTTTTGAATTACAATATGCAAAGAGTATAGAGCAATCAGAATATACTTTCTCCTCTCTAGCCCACATCTAAAAACATTCTTGTGCCAACAACTCTTCAAGCTAATAGGAGAGCTGTACTGGTATATCCATTTGCAGAAATCATTTCTGGTCTGGAAGGCAATTTAAATGAGAAAAAAAAAAAACACACACACACTTTGGTCAAAAGAGCTTCTTGAAT
The DNA here is from genome assembly GCF_059628265.1 of Tinamus guttatus. NCBI lineage: Eukaryota > Metazoa > Chordata > Aves > Tinamiformes > Tinamidae > Tinamus > Tinamus guttatus. Next base: position 125,567 of record NW_028288734.1, on the reverse strand, counting down.
CTACCTCTTTCCTAAGGAAAGAGTCTACTATAGCATGATATTATCAATATCTATATTTACATCTGTACGTTTTGTTTGCACAACCATTTCACTCACATCTTTCTCTACTCGTACCCCAACCTGACGTAGTTTACACCCAAAACTTTCAAAAATGCAGCTAAATGAATCTACACAAAGACTCTTCCTTCCCATCAGTTTTAAACAAACCACTACATGCTACTCTACATGCTAAATAACCATGATAGGAGTTTTTGATTGATACGTGTTATACCTCTGAAAAGGAAAAAAAAAAAAAGTATTCTTCCAATACGCAGTAGAGCAACTGGAATCATGCATATTCTTAGATTTGTTACAAGGTGTAAAGGACAGCACACATTATGCCACTTTAAAACTCAACTTAGACTCTTGTGAAAGCTCACGAAGAGCAGGCATCTTCTGGACAGCATTACACATCCTAATGCGGATGAGCAGCAGGCTTCCAAACACAAGTTACACTGGAGCAGGGTCCACAACTTGGGAAAGACTTTTTGGTGGGAGATTCATCAAGCATACCCTGTTCATTCCCCTGACAACTGCCCAAGTCGGGGCCTTTTGCTATAGATTTCGACTTGCCAGATGCCTCTAGGCATCTGATTCTCCAAGCAGGTCAGCCCTCTGTATTTAGGAGGGGTGATAGGAAGAAGGCCTCTCCAAAATCATAAAACACCACCACACAATAGAGAAAGTGGCCAAATGAATAGGACCAGTTCAATATTGGCATTAGATCTCCTTCTTCAGGGTATGTGTCCCAGAAATCCTCCAACTACTCTAACACACATTCATGATGACTTAAGTCTGTATTTAGGTGTTGATAGCTTGGGATTGCTCAAAGGATGTTTTAAGTAACTTAAAACCTAGGTTTTATGATGTTTGTTTCGCAAGCAGACACAAGATAGTCTTTCAAAGAGTTTTTCCTTTCTGTTACTGGCACTATTCTACTGGAGCTTCCTAACTGTACTGTTTCCAGAACAACTATTTATTCTCCTTCTACATGTTTCAGCCTGTACCTGCTGCACAGTTAGTTAGTCTCACCCAGCTTTCAGCTTCTCTAGATTCCTTTATTGGCATATCTAAGGCTTGGCTAGATAAAATGACTTGCTGGTATTTAGCTTATAAGCTTTTTCTACCTAATCTTAGAATTAGAAAGTAAATTTAGAAGACTTAAAAAAATCAGTTCATGGTGAATATATTCATAACTTGAAAAGAGTTAGACCATAGAAATTACATAATACAGAGCCTCCAAGTGACAGTTAATAATAAAGAGGATATGTTGGTCTACTTTTAAGCACTTCAGTAATGCTGTATAGTACCTTCACTACCAGAGTTCCTCAAGACACATACCAGCTTAAATACAGGCTAGTTCTTCAAACACAAATCTTTACAGGAAACCTGTCCATTTCAAGAAGGTATTTATTGCTTTTTAAACTCTTCTTTAACTTTTCCTGTTAACTAATTCAATGAACATATTATTTTACATAATTTTTACACTTTCTAACACCAAAATCATGGGAAAAAGAGACACAAGGTTTTACTGTACTACCAAATTAAAGTGGTAAAATACTTTCTCATGGCCCATCTTAACTCTTATTCATATGAAGATCACAAACATTAAATTAGCAGGTTCCTAGCAGAAATAGGACTCTCGTAACTACTGCTGTTGTTGTAACTACTGTTTCAGGAGCTGGACAGTCCATGACTCTAGAACACAAAGTGCAAGACAGATAAAAATAAATAAATTCAAAATAGAACAAAGACCTTCCACATTTTTTTCAGATCAGAGGGTGTTTTTGCTCTTCCAGACACACTAAAACTGCACAAACAATGGCAATATCATCACAGCATGAAAACAGCAGAGACAAGCAAATGAAAACAACATACTTATTTCTTTATCATATCTCAGAACAGAACCAAATGAACAGAAGCTCCAAAAACAGGATGCATAGCCTTACCTTCTTTCAAATAGAGAATTTGTTTCATAGGACATTTAATGCAAATTAAAGAATTACTACATATAGAAGCAGTCTCACCTAAAGAAAACAAAAAAAGGACAATAGAAGTTATAAGATTTAATTAAAGCAAACAAACAACACAACAACATAAGGGCAAAGTAACAATGCTTAAAGCTACCATATACAAAGACTCCTTACTGCTTGTAAGATCTATGTTGTTTCTTATTTAACTCCAGCAGCTAAACTTATTTTTGTCCTAATTTCTTATTTTTATTCTCAGTGACATAAGTCCTTGCTGTAATCAAGTAAGTCTTTGGGATTTTTTTTTCTATTCTTTTCTTCCTATGAGCATGGTCTGAAACACTCTGCTGTAGCCTCTAGAAGCACAAGCTACACATCTTTATCTTCAAAACACCCAGGCCTATCACCTAAGAAAGAAATAAAAGACTTCAGTCTAAGTTTATCCTTTCCATAGCTAAAGGCAGGACACTCATAAAGCAAGCAAGCTCTATACCCTACAGCTTCTTTTAATGCTTCCAAAAAGCCAAGCACAATTGAGAGGCAGACCAAAAACAGCAGATGACAGAGAAGTGTGAACTCCTCTCAGCTGTCCCCATGGACATTAACTTTGAAGCCTCATGATAACAATTTAAATGCTATCGTTTTAACTGTGTCTTCCATGCGGTCACCAAAACATTCAGCCCAGGTCCTGATCCAGTTTGAGTATTTAGATGTTGCAGTCACATACTCATACTTGGTCTGCACAGGGCAATAATTTGTAAAAAGAGTTTATTGTGCTCTATATCAGGTTTCTGGTTTGCCTTGAATCATAATTGCCCTGCTCTCAGTTTAAATGTTCAATTTAATTAAGCCTATATAGTTAATTAAAGTAAATTTATGTACACACTTGTACCGGTTAAAGCTGTTTTATTTCATCTTAGCTTGCAAATAATCATTTACATTAAACCAAGGTATGTATGTACTTTTCAAGGGATTCCATAAATAATTTAACAAGTTTATAAATATGTTTTTTGGGGAAAAAAGCACTTAGCTGGCCAAATCTAACCATATTATTTAATTAGCCACTAGTGTTCTTGCATAGATGGTTCTTCCCTTTTTTTTTTCCGTGTTTCCATGCTCGTGTTTAATAGATCTCCCTGTGTTCAAAGTATTTTCAGAATAGGGGCATTTAAACTTAGCAAAAACCTGTATTTTACTGTGATAATAATAATCTACAGTTGCAAATATTTAGAAATAACTTCTGATCAATTCTGCATGAGACAAGACCTAAGCAAGCAGCACATTTAAAGTGATGTATAACAAAGAAGTCCACAAGCTAAACAGATAAGAGGCTTGCCACTATTTTTAATTCCTATAAACATGAACCAAACCTTTCTATTTTCTTCCGCTTTTTGCAGTAGAAATGACACAACTCTGGTTTGTTCATTCCCTCCTTGCTCTTACCGACTCTGCTGTAGCGGATCCCACAGCAATTTCTAGAAAAGCAAAGATTTTTGTCACCTTTGTTTTCTGCCAAATCTTAATCTCCCTAATCCTCAGCATTGTGCAGCTGGCTGGCGCATGGGGCCCCAATGGGGAGGGGAGCGACGTGAGAAGGGGTCTTGGGTGTGGTTAAAAAAAAAAAAAAAAAAAAAAAAGCTCCTCCGAGAAAGCAAGAAAGATGTTTGCAAGGCCTTGGTTGTTATATTGTACTCAGTGCAGTGATCTTTGAGCTTTTCAGGAAATGTTGGAAAAGTAAGTGAAGTGTAAAAGAACAGAAACAGAAAAATTAGGTGGCGTAAGTGGGTAGTTTAGAAAAGTGAGAAGAAACTAATACCAGTTTAGTGCCGGGTTAAATGATAAGGATATTTGATATGTATTTCTTGTGTCAAAAATCAAAATAAATAAATAAATAAAAAGGTTACTTGATTTGGTATTTAAGGTTTCACTGCTTAAAAAACAAACAAACCAAAAAGCTTCTGTAGAAGAGCTTCTAAATGTTACAAAAACACAGCAAGGAAAAAGTGTTTTCTTTAAATACACTGTGACTACTGTGAATCACCACTAGTTGAAATGAGATGTTAAGATACACTACCTGAATCTTGAAAATGGGCTCTGTTAAATTCGTAACTGTCACCTAACGTGGGCACTGGACCAGGTCTGGTGGAATGAGTATTTTGTTTACAGGCACAAATCCTACTCAAGAACAGCCAGAGTGTTGAGGGTAGGAGGCTGGTTTGGAGGGGGGGTCTCTTGCTTGTTTTTAAATCAGCAGCTCTTTAGGCTTAAATCTTATCTAATACTGGCACTGATGCCAGATAAGGTCAACAAATATGAAGCATCTTCTTTTTTTAAAGACAAATGAAAAGGTACCTGCATGTAATTTCTGGGAAAACTATACTTACAGATGTGTTTGGAAGACTTAGGGCCTAAAGAGTGTCTCCTGGTTTGCAAAGAGTGGCTAGTACTTTCAAGTGCTGTGTTCAGGAAGCAATTTCTTTCAGTGAAAGAAATTTGCTAAAGACAGGAAGCAGAAAGATATCTCACAGCGGTAAGTCAATCCTGGAACTTTACAAACAAGCTGAGGATGCATCTTCTTGATCATCACTGGAAAGCAGGTAGGTTAATTGTATTAATTTGGATGTAGAAGCAATCAGTGTTGAAAATCTTGGGAGAAAAGACCATTTGCAGCAGGCCATAGCAGCAGATTTGGGTAAAGATTACTCTCCTGGCAAAGGGGTATTTGTGGCAGTAATACGTGTGTTACTGCTTCTTTAATGTAAACGGCACCAGAAGCTCCAGCGCGTTCTGGCAATCACAGTGCAGCTCTCCAAGGACCTTTGATCCGCTGGATTGGATGCAGAAGAGGATGGAGGTGCAAAAGCAGGCGTGTGCCACCACGGGTCATCTTCCACCCTTGATGGTGCTGCTGGTACACAGCACGCACACGGATCACTCATCTATGCTAGTGCTCGTGCTGTCACGTTGTCACAGCTGCTGCTACTTTTGGTAGCCAAAAGAAGCTATTTGCAAACACGCTGAATACACTCAGCATATATAGTCACACCTTCTTACTGTATCTTACAAAATACATCCTTCCTAATAAAGCAAAGGACCTAAACAGATTCACAATGTATAAAGAAGAACTTATGCACATGACTAAGCAGCTGCCGGGAAAGATCTTTGCTAGTAGGATAAAACTCTCTTCTGTATATGAATTCTTACAAAGCAGGAAGAAGCGGGGGAAGTGAAGAAAACGGAAGGGTGAAAAAAGATACTCTCTCTCTGTGGATAATTAGGAACTTAAAGAGCGGAAGTTGTATCGCAAGAATAGAGGAATTTAACTAACATCTGTCCGCTTTGTTGACGTTTAGCTTCTAGGATGATTGACGTGCACTGCATGAATTTTATGGCCAATCAACTGACAAGGCAGGAGTTTATTTTAGTTTTCTCTTTGTCTAGCTCCATATCCTCCTTTCTTCCCTCAGCATTTCTGATATCCGTACGAACTAGACAAAGTGCAACAGTTTTGTACGAGAGATCCTGTAAACAGAGGGAGGATAAATTTATGTGTCTGATTTTATTTATACTTGGGTGTGGCTGTGTTTTTGAAGGTCTAACTAACTCTACAGATGGCACTGATATGGAAGTGGTGAATTATGTAATTGGTATTAAGTAATTATGTAATACATGTACACCTATAGGAGTTTTGTAACCAATCTCATGGAAAAAGTTAAGCATGTGGCCCGATATTCTCCTGTGTCACTGAACTCCTCGGCCCTCCAGGCGTCCCCAGCCCTCTGTCCCACACAACCCGCTGTACTCCCCAATTCCTGCGTCGGGCCTGTAACGCCAAGGTGAAGGAGGCTGCAGCTTCCTACGCTTTGCCTGCTTAAAACTGGCAAACACAGAGATAAAAAGTCTTCTATCATGAGGATGTGAGGGGTGGTAAATGCAAGGACTGGAAAACCGACCGCTGGAGTATTAAATTTTGCATGGCAGCAGCTTAAGGAAAATCGTACATCCTTGGCAGAGTGCTTCAGCACTAGCTACCTCAAAGCGGTTATTTTCTTCCCGACACCGCCAAATTTAAACTGTTGATCTCAGGGCACCCGGCCTAGCACAGCCAGGGAGCCTCCCGGGTCCAACCTTGGTCCTTCCTGAAGGGTCGGGCCTGGAACCGCCTTCCGCTAAATCCTGCTGTTCTGCTCTTGTTTCTTATCCCAGTGCTTCCTGGTGGCGTGGGGTTTGCCGGTTTAACTCCACGGGAAAGGAGTTAGAAGGAGTTATTTGATCCTCCACTGAGATTTTGCGCCGTTTTGCTTTGTATTTATTTAATTATCATTATTTCCCTCCTTTCTCCCCAACAACCGCAGGTTGCCTGGCACACGGAGCTGCTGCCACCGCATACGAGCAGGAAGAGCCGCCTGGGCCGCGCCGCCTCTCGCGTGGACGGAGGCCGCCGCCGCGCCGGCCTCGTATTTTACACAGAAAAGCCCCAAAACGGGCCAATAACGCTGATTTTTGATCACCACGGGCCGGCGGCGGGGCGGCCGCGCTGCGCGGCTCATGGCGCCCGCCGCGCGCCGCGCTGACATCACGCGCGGGGTTTCCATGGGGCGCGGAGGGGCGGGCCGGGGGCGGGCGCGGCGCGGCGGCGGCGGCGCCATGGCGGCGGGCGGCAGCACGTAGGAAGCGGCGGCGGCGGCGGCGGAGCGGCGGCGTAGCGCCCACGCGGGGCCCCCGCGCCCTTCCCTGCCCGCGGCGGCCCCCATTGTTCGTGCGGCCAAGGGCGGCGGGCGAGGCGGCCCGGAGCGGCGCGGGGCGCCCGGAGCGGCGCGGAGCGGCCGAGGCCTCCCCGGCCGGCGCCGCGGAGCAGCCCCGGGCGGCGCGCTGCGGCACGCGGCTCCCCGCGCCGCGTAGCGCCCTCTCGGGCCGCGGCGGCCGGGCCGGCACGCGCAGGTAGGCAGCGGCCGCCATGGCTTCCCGGCCGCCCGCCGGCGCGGGGCTGCGCGGCGGCCTGCGGAGGCGGCGGAGCGGGAGCGCGGCCACGGTGGGGCCGGTGGGGGGGATCCGCGGCGCGGGCGGTGAGGGGAGGGCGAGGGCGAGGAGTAGGCAGCCGCGAGACGACCGGCTCGGGCCGCACTCGCCTGGCCGCTCTTGCGGGGGGAGCCAGCGCCGAAGCGGCGGGAACGGGAGCGCGGCCCCAGCCGCCATGGGGGGCGCCGGGGCAGCGGCGGCGGAGCTGGGGCCGCCGCAGGCCGCGGGAGGCAGCGGGCGCAGGGCGGCGGGAGCGGCCTGGGCCGGTGCGCGGGGGGCGGCGCGGCCGTCCCGGCCCCTTCCTGCCGGCAGCGCCTTTGTTCGCCGGCCGCGGGGCCGGAGGCCGCGCCAGGGCGGCCGGGCCGGGCCGGGCCGCGCGCGCGTTCCTCGGCCGGCCCTGAGCGGCGCTGCTGCAGCGGCCCCGGCTCCGCTGCGCTCCGCGCCGGGCCGAGGGCGCTCTTGGAGCTGCCTCCTCCCCCGGGCGGGATCGTGGCTCTGGTGCCCCGAGAGGTTTCTTGGAAATGGGGCAGCCTTTCTCTCGCCGACGCCGGTCGGGCGAAAGCTGCGCGTCGCGCTCTGGAGAGACTCCCCGTGCGCGCGGCTCGTGCGGGAAACGCTTCTCATCGAGCCCGTCTGAGCAGGGCGTTAATAACCCGAGCCTGCATCCCGGTGCGTGCAGGGGCTGCTCCCTTCTGAAGGCCGCGCCGAGCTGTCCTGAGGCCACTGCCCTGCCGCCGGCTGGAGCGCGGGCATCACGTAACTCACCCCGCCAGCCCCCGGGGCTGAGGCTGGGGCGTGCGGCTGCCTGCGGCTAGTGGGCCTGCAGAAAGGGTCACCCGTGTGGCCCCTTCGACAAGAAGGTGAAGAGAGGAACATAAATGGGCTGTCTTGGGACTTGACAGCAGCAGGCAAAAAGATAGACAGGTCTTTCCCCTTATGCGTTTCATTTATTTCATTTCTCTATTTCAGTATAGCTAATGAAAATATCTCTTCTAAGATTTTTTTTGTTGTTGCTGTTATTCATAGTTCACAGGAAAAAGGTTTTCTTGGGTGATCGAAGTCGAATGGGATAAGTACCTCCTCCTAGTATTCGTGTGACAAGCCAGGTTGTTTTCAGTGTCTCTTGGCTGAAACCAAGTATTTCAGATTGTGTCAATGTTTTCCTTTACTGCTTTAGGTATTTTGGGAGAAATCTTGAATACCTGCAGAGACCAATAGAGCAAACACATCACCCAGAAAACGCAGAGTACCAGGAAGTGAAGTCTTGACATCCACGTTGTAACCTGAGTGGACTTTCATTTGCCTTTTAAACTTATAAATATTTACAATGAATGGGCACAGTGATGAAGAAAGTGTAAGAAACAGTAGTGGAGAGTCAAGGTAAGCTCTCTTATCGTTTCAGTCCTCCTTGGCTTTGTGTTCTCCTGTATTGTGTTTATTAGAACATTTTACACATAGAATATCTCTATCTTAACTTTGGGCCTGGTTAGTTAGGAGAAACAGCTAAGCTTTATTACAGATACCCAGTCTGTTTGTTACATGCAGATTACTTCACTTAATAATCATGTATTATAACTAAAGAAAGTTGAAATAGTATTAAAACTGCATCAGCACCTAGGAGAAATAATATTGCTCCTGGGGCGAAGGGGAAGCGGAACTTAAACAGATTGCACTGGAATGTTAAAGTAAAACTCGTGTCCCCAAAGCACAAGGCACACCAGTCATCACATAAAGTGTGCTGAATGAGACCCTAACTGGACTATCTGTAAAGCAGAAGCAGTGGGCTAGTTTCCAGCATGTAATACTTGGTGAGGCTTCTCTCTTCTTTTGAGCTGTTAAAGCAGTGTAACCAAAGGAGTATTGACTTCGTGTTTGTTTTCCAAAGTAAAGATATATATTTTTTCTTTTATTCTTTTTTTTCTTAAAAAAAAAATCCATTACTCTAGTGTAAAAATGAGATGCTGGTGTTCTGGAGTATCTCTTGATTGGAAGAGCCCAATTAAAATATTCCATCACAAGATGAGGATAATGAAATTACAGGGAAATTGTAAGGAAATTGTAAAGTCTGAACTGTAGTGAAATAGAAAATGCTTATTCTAGAGCATTGTGAAGTTCAACAAGTCTTTACTGTAGTGGGCAGTTCACATTTTTAAAACTAGGAATATGATAAATGTTTCGGATCTGAGAAGGCAAGGCAGTCTTGCAAATAAAGGAAGTGGTTTTGGACAAAATCTTGAGAGAGGGTTGTGATTCTGCTGTCATTCTACTCATTTTTCACTCTTCCCTTCTTTTTGATTGCAGCCTGTTGAACCTGTTAGTCGATTCTAATCAGTCAGAGGTCATAAAGAAAACGGAGTTTTGAGTTCTGGGGCTTTATGAGAACTGCAGGTTGGGTGGAAGAGAGAAGCTAAGTATTGCCCGAAGTGAAGAAATGCAATAAAAACATGTTGGGCAGCTGCTCATGTTGCATAGTGAGTGATAGGGTGGGAAGAAGGGGAGAAGACAAGTGTTTAGGGGATACTAGATGCAAATCAGCAGGAAATCAGTGAACAGTAAAACCGAAGAAGTCAAACCACCTTCGTGCATTTTTAGGTCAAGCTTCCTGTTATAACTAGGAATACCCTAGAAAGTCACCAAACTTTGAATCTTGTGAATGATTTGAAAGCTCTAATATGCAATATTTTTTGAAGATTTTTGCTTCCAATAAAGATGATACTAGTTGGCAAGCAGGTTTGGGGGTTTCTTCCAGTAAGTGGCAAATATCCCTGTTTATTCGTAGCCTTGTCAGTTGAACAGAGGAGCATGAGCAAAATAAAATAATGTAAGTGAGGCTAGTTTTTGAATGCTTTGAGAGTTAGCATTAACTTGTTTGAGACAACTCTGGTGACTTTGCATTTCATGTTTTTTATTTGTTTTTTTTTGTGTGTGTGTGTGTTTGTTTTTAACTGCCACCTATCTAAACATAATATAGGGAAAATATTTTGAATTATGACTGCTCCTCGCTACTGTTATATAAAAGCTATTAAAACAGCTAAAATCAAAAGTTCTCCAGGGGCTTCATTAAAAGTAAGTATCAGGAAGATGCTAAGTAATTTAACCTTCACAGTTGACTGTGAAGTGTGCTGTTATTCTGCATCTTCAGTGTGCTGCTGAGCACATCTTAGGTCTTTTTGCCAAGTTTTGAGAAATTTTGATTTTTTTTTTCCTGGACTTGTATCAGTCGTTAGCCTTACGCTTAGATGAACAGACAGATCTTGGAAAGTCCATTTGCACATTTGCGGATTGATATTAAAAAGCTCTGTTTTGGAAATGAATGGAGAAAGCTTTATGTTTTAAATAATGAGTTCTTACATTATTAAAATAACTATCACTAAAGAGTTTGCTTACAGTGTACCTGAGTATGAGTTGCCTGTTTATGTTGAGGGTAGGTTGGTTTGTTGTTTGTGGGGAGAGTAAGTGGGGGCCCTTGCCTCTGAAGTTCTCCCAAAATGATTTTCACTAGGACAGGAATTTAGTAAGTCACTTATGGCTGGAGACACATACTTTAACTGGGGAAGTGAAACTGCGTTTAGCCTTCAAATGGTCTGGAAATGTGAACTCTACAGAATGGAAATAGAAATCAGTAACAAAATAGTTACTATTGATAGCAAAGTATCATGGCAAGGCTTTAGTGATCCCTTTCCATTCAGAATGAGAGAAGGAAAACAAGCCGAGAAAGCAATCAGGAATTGTCACCAAGAAAAAACTGCAGAGATTAGACTTTCAAAAACAGGGAAAAAATGAACAGAGATGAAGGTGGATACAGCAATGAATCTAAGTAGCGGCATTGCTGATACAGTTGGTGATAACCACTGCAAATCTTTGAAAATCATGTCACTTAGAGAGACTTTTCAAGTGAAGGTTCTTTTCCCACTTGGGGTGTGTAAATTTTCACGGCTGCCACTATGGGGTGGTCGTAATTACATAGAGCCTGATCTAGGGGAGCCACAACTGTTACTTTGGAAAATTCAGGGAAACAAGTTTGGAAAGGTCAGGGCTGGGTTTACAAAAACTGCGCAGCCTCATCAACAGTGCTTAATAGTGTTGTTCTTACCACGATTTACATAAAGTCTGGATTTGAGCAAAGTCTGTAGGTTGGAAGCATCCTTCTCAGCAACGGGAGGGCTGGGAAAGGGACTGATTAAGAGCCTCAGTTTTTATACACTGACCAGCACTGTAGTTAGGTGAGGTGGTAGTTTTCTATTCCCTGTGACTAGCTATGAAGAAAATGCATTTCTGAAGCATATGGGACAAGAAATGGCCAATCTGTTGTGCTGCTGCACTCCTCTCCACCATTGAGTCTATTCACCTGGCTGATGAATGACTGGAAACACTTATCTTGTTGCAGGTGCTATGCATGAGCTTCTATTTTGCCATGAGTGGAATAATATATCTCTTGCACTCTGACTGTTGAATAACTTGTTGCACTCTGGATTTTTTTTGGCTACACTGGCAACCTCTGAAGCTATAAATCTGTGCTAATGTCAAACCTAATGAGATTTGTAGACTGACATAAATGCTATTATCTATTCTTGCTATTTGATGTTTCATTTTCTGTGCAATATTTACAATGAAGAATGCTATCTAGGTCTTTATTTACGTGAAATCACTGTCCTGGAATATTTTTAGGAGTTGTAGGTAAAATATCACAGGTACTGTTAAGTAAGTGCAAGTGTGAGCCCACAGACTTTACAGCAAAGCTCTGAGAAGCTGACAAAGCATTTTTGTGTAGTATTCTTGAACACGTTTTGTTGTAAACTTGGAGTAAAATACATAGCAGCTAGATAGCAATAAGAAAGCTTAATGAGCGAGGAAAGGCAGTTATACCTGAGTGCATGAGCTCCAGGTAGAGCTGGGAATGCACAAGTTGAACACTAGTGTCAGCTGAATAAGAAAACTGTTCTCATCTGTGTGCTTTTCCTATGGTTCCTGTAGAACAAGACATGGAGCTCTTGAGCAGACCTCCCTTCTCTGTAGGTAGAAAGGATTGTACTTGTTATAGTTTACCTGGAAAAGTGACTCCCCTTTTTCCAGAAACCAGAAAGTAATGACTTGCACCAAAGACCCTTAATATTCATTACACGCGTAGAAGCTGATGTTAATAAAACAATGTAATTTCTGTAAATTTCATTTACTTTAATAATCTGTGGATCACAGAAGGTGGTTAAATAAAGCCAGTTCTTTGTCAGCAGGCTAGAATTTGCTGTATAAAGTCATACCTTCTACGAAACAAATGATTTGAAAACTGCTGCTCTAGATTCCTGCTATCAAGAAATCCTGAATTGTGAGTTAAAGGAAAGGCTCCCCAAACACACTCGCAGAAATATCCCTGTCTACTAGTTTTCTTTTCGGTAGATGCTTCATAGATAAATTTGATAACAGTGTAGAGGGAGGCCTAGGAGGGAGAGTGTGAGAAGGAAAATATAAAAGTATACGTTTGTTAGGGCAGGAAAATTCAGATATCCATAAAAATACTTGGTAAAGTGATATGGCAAATAATCAAGGAAGCTAGGTAAAGCTTCATATGAACAGCAAGCTTGTCACTTCTGTTAGCAGTAATCTTCTCTTTAGGCAGTAAGTTGCCAATTTCATGGAGGTTGTCATGTTATGGAATTGAGCATACTGAAGTATGCACTGTTTTGTTCTAAATTTAAAAACCTTTTTTCACTTTATTTCAAAGAGTTCAGAACATGCATCAAAAACAAAGTATTTGAGGCTAGTGTTTTGCCCTTACCTATTTAAAGAAGGAATTCTCAATTCAAAATACATCTTTCATTCTGCATATGGCTTCTAATTTGCTTACAGGAGTCATGCTGAGCTTATCGAGATCCCAGTCTTTCTCTAATCTAACTGATCTGACCCTAATCTAAGTCGCTTCACAGGATTTGGAGTCTATTGTACTCTTCTGAGTGTTTTTTTTTTTTTTTTAAGCTAATGCTCTCTTTTGACAGCGTTAAGAGTTAAGGTATAGGAGTGCAAATAGCATACACACCAGATCTAGACAGATAGTTTCTCTGGGTCTGTGGCTGTGGATATTTTTGTGTGTGTGAGTGGTTGTGGGGCATTAAACTCCAGCTAATACTTAGGTTTGCTGGTGATCTGGAAAGACCTTCAGATAAAGACCTTGTTGTGTTGCTGCTGGAGCCAGCTGCACACCTGGGCATGGTCACATCACATAAGAGTAGGAGACCCCTCAGGAACCACAGATACCTCATGCTTGTCAGATATTCCCAAACTTCCTTTGCCCTTTAAGATAGGTGACTTGTGGCTCTCAAATCAGGACTTCTACATTGTGGTTCATAGAGTCATTAAAGTTGGTAGACAATCAGTGCAATTTTCATATATTTGCTTTGGGGCAAGTTTATGGTCCTTGCAGCAGATAATAGTCTGCAGTCTTGGAAACACAATGTATCCTTTACGCTCTTGCCAGTTATCAGCCTATTTCAGGAAAATGGCATTGAATTTATGTTTTCTAATGGCTGAGGACAGGAAATATCACTTCTTGATAGCCTGACCTTTGGTATTTGTCCTTCTTATTTTATATCTGTGCTGACCAAAAAAAAAGTTTTCAACAACATATCTATTCAGACTAAGTAGTTTGGATATCTTAGAAAAAAAAGAAAAAACACCATGGAAGAACACTTGCATTTACCTGTAAGCAAACCTGGTGGTAAACTTGTAGTTTTAAGAGCTTGGCATTTGCTGCTTCTACTTATTCTGGATGGAGGTCTTCATGTGCAAGGAAGTATGTCCTTGTAGTCATTTTAATACCAGGTTTATTAAAGCAGCAGCTCACTCTCACCTTAGATGCTTTTTGAAGACCCACAGACCTTTTTTTTTTTATTGTTTGGTGGTTGAGCTTTTGCTTGAATTGTTAAGTTTCTTGCCATTTTTAAAACAGGAGATTTTTAAGGCACATAAATGTAATGAATGCAGTCTAAAATCAGCCAAGATAAATTGTCCTCTCATTTTTTTTAAACATCACTTAAAGGTGGCTTATGACCAGGGGAGGGATTCATCACTGAAACCACTAAACTTTTGTAGGAGTAAATCACACAACGGTTTACAATGATGGAAGGCAGGAGTCTAAATGCTCCAGCAGGCTCTTGCAGCGCAGTTTGTGTAGCTTTCCATCTTGGAATTTCTCTGCCTGGTGCCTTGGATACGTTAGGTGACTATTCCTCATTGCATGTTTCTATTAGGGACGTTTTGTTTTGTGAGGTAAACTAGTGAAGTTTAGCCAAAAACTCTTGTAAAGAACTAGTAAGTCTGTCAGAGTATTGGCTTTCAATCTGATTCACTGTCAGCGATGTTCTTCTTAAAGTATGTCTTCTGCTGTCTCCCCAGAGCATGCTCTGACTTTATTCTACACGCATTTATCAGGGTTTGAAATATCGACAGGTATGAACAAATTCAAATACAACTACTTTCATCTTGCCTTTTTTTTTTTTGCAGAATAATCTGAAAATATTCAAGGATCTCTGTTGAATTGTTCTTCAATATAGTGAGAATAGCCAAAAGCAGTAGTTATGGATTGCAGCACTGACAAACCTATTAGCCATGTTGTACTTTCATACCAAATCAGGTTGCACATATGCTGCTGTACAAATGCAGCTAGTTGGTTCAAGGACCAGGGCTGAGAGAGGCTCCGTTACTGAATATCGTGGAAGGTACTCTGTCACCTTTACTTTGATTTGCCCGCGTACGTGAAAGTATACTTTTTTTATATATAGCAGTCCCGTCTGAGAATACACTCTTCATTCTTAGTACTCACTGCTGGAAGGGAGTCCTGTCAGCCAACTTTGTCCTCACTGCGATGTGTTGCTTTGGTAGAGAACTAGTCCTGCTCCCGCAGAACTGAGGATGTTGTCATCGTTGCTGTATCCATCACCCTTGCTTTGGTGGTGTTCCTGGAGCTAGGCTGTGCTGTCTCATCTCATGTGCACCTGTCTTTGTTTAGATTCTTTTCAGATGAACAAAGTATGTTGTTTGTAATATATGGTTTCTTATTCAAGAATACATTTTATCAAATAATGCTGTAGTAATTTTACCTTTTTTAAAGCAAATATTTTTGGAGCACAGGAAGTAGGCTAGTATGATGCATTTTTGTAAGAGGGACTTATAAAAGCTTGTTTTTTTTTTTTCCTGGAGTAACGGGGTGACATTCTTAAAAGAGCCTGCATGCTCTTTGACAGCTGATGTTAATGTTGAATATTCTCTTTCTGTGTACTTCATGTTAACAACATCTCAGTTCTGTAGCTTAACTTGTGTCCCATTGTTTTCCGGCTAGAGTTCCTATTCTAGTCTTGATAGTGCTTATAACTTATATTGATACTCGATCTTTTAGAAGCCCTCAGTGAAGAAGGGAGGGGGGAACAACGGTAAAATCACATGATAGAGATGGTTGGAAGAGGACAGCAATGCAGGACCAGAGTAAAGGAAACCCGACAAAGTGCTGTAGGGTAACTTGACAAATGCAGATGAATAGTTAACTGAGAAGGAAATCTTTTGCACTGTCTGTTTCTCTGATTATATGTAGGCCATGTATAGTCATTCTAGTAGAAAAGATGAAGGTAGGATCCCGCTTTGGATTGTCCTTGGAGATGCAGTTCCGTCAGGAAGCGTGAGGGAAGGACAGAGAGGTTCCAGTTTAGGCAAGATGCTTAAAAAGTAGAGATTCCCTCCTACCTCCCATCTGAAGCAGGCTCTTTGGAAGAAGGAGCAAAAAGGCCATGGGTGTATAGGCTGATTATGGATGGAAGAGCCCGACTGTCTTTCTTGAAATACCCCTGGTATCTACATCAGGAAGAAAATGAGATCCTCTTTTGCTTTTTGCTGAACTGTTTAAGAAGATGTCTAAATCAAGGGAACTTACCCTCGACCTTACAGAAAGAGAAGGGAGCAAGAAAAGAAGCTCTCTGCCTGTCCTCTTATGTAAGAGGAAATGTGAAGAACAGAGGATGATGGCTGCTGATCCTGAGGTGGTGTTTAGGTGACAGCATTAGGCAGCAGAGGCAATTCTGATAGTATTCTGAGTCTTTGAGGGAATAGTTCTGTTTACCATCTTACTAGCAGTAGGGATAGGCTACCGGAGTGAGTCTCCGTGATTAGCAGCTCCAATTCAACTGGCTGATCTTGCAGAGGTCAGTGGTGCTGCCTTCCCCAGGGCGTATTCATTGTGCCAGTGGGCATTACTCACCACAAGAAGTGTTAGGCAAGTTATGCACCCTGCTTCAGATAGTATTTCATGCTTTTTAGGGGAAGCATTGCTTATATACTGTGCCACAGAAAATGTAGGAAAAAACACAAAGTCCATGGGCAAAGGAGGGGAAGAGAAAGCAAGAAGGAACTTTATAGCTGTGAGGTAGCTGGTTCTTTCTCCCTGAATTCATATTTTAACATCTTTATTATGGACCTTCGATTCTCCTTCTTTTAATTCTAGTATACTGCCTTGCTATCGTGCAGGATTTTCTTGCTTTTAATGGAGTATTTTAAAAGTTAAATTTTGATGCAGTATGCAGTGCTTTCACTTGCAGTTTGGTTAGGAGTGGTAGTTTGCAATGGTTGTTACCAGAAAACATGCACTGTTATTCTATCTCCTTTTCCATTTAAAAAAAAAAAAAAAAAGCTAATTCTGGTGTGTTACAGTACAACTTGTTAGAGTGAGAGTTTGCTTATTTTTTGGTTTCAAAACACATAAACTTTCCTGAAGCTGATCCTCATTGTTTTTGCCCTGTATTAGGTGGCTGTTACAGTATTCATTTTAGCAGATCAAGTGAATGACATCTGGGCTGCTGCAAATCTCTATGAAACTTCTGCACCCTACGTCTTCTCCTGTGAATTTCAAAACTTCTGTTAGAATTTTTAAAATGCAGGCAGATGAGCTTTCTGGGCTTTCGGTGTTGTTGCAAGGTCCTGCGCTGTAATAGGAGCTCTTCGTAGTGTTACTCTTTCTTAGTCACGTCACTTAGTCACGTCAGTAATGCTCTGTGCAGAGAGAAGGAAAGGGATTAGGCTGTACAGAGTTCTAAGTGCTTGGGAAAACGCCTGCAGTCTCTCATGATGTACTAGTATGTACTAGTATCAAAGTCAACCACAAAAAAATCATTGGAAATCTAGTCAATTCTGTATTGGCCTGCACTGTTCTCTACTTTGGTGTTGGGATTAACCTGTTCTCTTTACACACTGTACTGAAAGCAAGGAGGGAGTGCTGTGTTGGGGGAAGGCAGGAGAGAGCAGCAATGTCAATGTCAGAATAAGTTACTGCTGTGAAGATTCCTTGGCAGCAGGCAGATGTGTTGTTGGAGGACCAAGACTGTATTTTCAGGGTGCTTGGCTTCAGCAGTAAAAGCTTACGTTGCTGCTGAGATTGTTTCCATTTCTGTGAAAATTGCTGAAATTCAGGGCAAATGTAGAAGTATTTAAAGTGAAAATTTGAAGTTGCTTTTTCCTTTCTGCCTCCATTGCAAGGTGATGACTTTTTACCCTTTAGTGTGCCAGTAGTTTTATGTTCTCAGTAAAATATGTGCGTTTGGTGGAAAGAGGGGATGGAGAGCAGAGTGTGGCTATTCTTCCAGGAGTAAGCATCCCTAGCTTATTCTGCAGCTAAAAAGTTGGCCTCTTGGAGGATGATCATCCTTCAGTTAAATCCTGCCCTAAGTCCCAAGGCAGGATGAACATGGGCCCTGCTCAAGTGATGCTGAGCAGCAGTGATTCCTTGCACAATAGTGACCTTCTCAACATTTAACAAGTGAAATAACCAAAAAAGCCAAGTACAGATATGTCGTGGTGACCCAGTACCTGCAAAGGCAAGTTCTCAAAGGGCATGGTGTATTGGCTTGGGGTAGCAAGTTGCCAGTATCAATGTTGAACAGAAGTCAAAGCTGGAAACTATTACTACAATAGCATTTCAGTAAGAAGGAGTCTTTAATACCCCAGTTTTTCATTATGGGTGTTGCTTAAGAGACATGGCTAGAGTGCTGCAGACACATTTTTCTTTTTGATTTTGGTGTGAAGGGAAAAGGAATTTTTCATTCTTCTCATTTCCAAGCAAACTTTTCCGTATTTAGGAAGTTCTGTGTTCTTACTTCCTTGCTGCTGCTTTCTTAAGAGTGCTTTAAAAATAGGTAAGGCATCGCATTATCTCAGAAGTGGATGCTGCAGGCTGGTGGTCCAGCCTGATACGCACCTTAAACTGTTCCTCATGAGAGAGTAACAAAAACAAAAAAGAAATGTGAGGGCCCAAGGTCTGTCTGCATGTCATATAGGTAGTTACCTTTGAAGGTAATCAGGAAATGTCTTTTGCTAAAAATTTCCTTCAGCTTTTGTTTGAGTAGATAGTCCTATTAGGCAGTAGATACTTTTGTGTGTGTGTATGGTGTTGATGCAAAGAGTTTTTCACATAACTGCTGGCATCTCCAAATAGCTTGCTTATGGTATGAATATTCCATTATATTTTTCATTACACAGCTTAAAAATAACTTTTGTGAGGTAACAGAGGCAGATAATTTGATAGACGGAATGACTAAGCTAGAAGCCTTGTTGTTGTTTTGTTTGTTTTGTTTTTGGTTGTTGCTGTTTGTTTTTTCAATCCTTTCTTACTACCTGTGTTGGTACAAAATCACTGGAAAATGGAAGATGCTAGTGCCATGTTTTTTGAAGACTTCTTGAATGTCATGGTTTGAAAACCTGACATCAGGGTTATGCTTTGTGTGAAATAAAATTATTGTTAGAAATCGCAGAATGCTTGAGGTTGGAAGGGACCTCTAGAGATCATGTAGTCCAATCCCCTGCTCCAGCAGGGACACCCAGAGCACGTGGCACAGGGTGGCATCCAGGGGGGTTTTGAAGAACTCCGGAGAAGGAGACTCCACAACCTCTTTGGGCAGCCTGTTCCAGGACTCTCCTCACAGGAAAGAGGTTCTTCCTCATATGGAGATGTTATTTAAAAAAAAAAAAAAATGAAAAGTTGCTTTTCCTAAGTGTAGGGAAAGCAGGGACACAATCTGTACCAAGAAATATGACAGCTGTTAATTTGCTTTGACATAAACTTGTTCTGTACTGGTTCTTAGGATCCAGCGATCCTCATGCTAAAAAGCAAAATATAATTTTTTCTCTATGTTTAAAAATAATGCACCTTTTTTCTTTTTTTTTTTTTTCTTCTTTTTTTTAATTCTTCTGTAAATGAAACATCTGTGGTGTAAAATATCCTGTATGACCTGTGTTTTACCTCGGGCTCCCACCACTCCTGCTGTTGGTTCAGAGCAATTAGGCTTCGGGGTTAGAGTACTGCTTTTAGGAGTTGTGAGTCAAATTTTTGCTGAAGCTCGAGCTAGAAAGTGACTTCTTGCAGTGAAAATGTGGTAAATGAAATGGATGCTGGGAATTCTCAGGGCTTATGCTGCTGGTCGTCCTGTGGCCAGTGACCAGGTAAGTACTGGCACACTGCAGCAGGGATGAAGTCAGAACTCTCCATCTTACCTTTTTCTTTGCATGTGCTGCAATTGTATCAGGACATCCGAGAATGTGCTGCATGTAACAGGTGGTACAGGCAGAAACTCAGTGTAGTTTCATGTAACTATGTTAATTTGGATGGCTATTTTGTTGGGTTTAGCACCAGCAGGAAGAGAAGCATGTTTGCTTTGTTGTCAGTTGAGTGTTTTCTAGGGAAAAGGATGAACGCTCTGCTACCTCCCTGCTCCTGCCCGAGTGATTTGTGTGGGCAATGATCTAGATTTTGATACCCCCTTTTGGGCTTATAGTTTTGAATATTGACGTCATCTTACTTGATTTTTAAATGTTTGTAGCTCGTGAATTTTAATTTAGCTCTGAATTCTCATTCTTGACTGACTTAATCCATTGCATCCGGCTGTATGTTTCCCATATGTTTGGGCTAAATATTTGTGCAGCTAATTTTAGGCAAAGCTGAAGTCTCTCTACTGTGCCTTTTTTTTTTTAATCTATTATGTTAGCTGTTGTGTAATATCCTGCTGTCTTCTAATTGCAGCCGATCGGATGATGATTCTGGGTCAGCATCGGGTTCTGGATCTGGTTCAAGCTCTGGAAGCAGTAGTGATGGAAGCAGCAGCCAGTCAGGTAGCAGCGACTCTGACTCTGGATCTGAGTCAGGCAGTCAGTCAGAGTCCGAATCCGACACATCGAGAGAGAAGAAAGTTCAAGCTAAGCCACCAAAAGTTGATGGATCTGAGGTAAAACATTTAAGTCAACCCTCGTGGGGAAAAATCACTGTGCAGTTAGTTGCAAGAGCAGTTTTCATGTAAGAAAAGAATAAATAGGATTAGGCAATAATTTTTTTATTAGAATTTCGCTTAGAGGGATAAGTGAATGTATTGCTTTGCTGTCATGATATTTTGTTATGAGCTGAGTTTTTCATAGATGACTGTTTGCAGTGACACTCTTAAATTTTTGCATTACAGTTTTGTACCTACCTAAAATGATTTTGGTAGATACCTAAAATGTTATCACACCCATTTACTTACTACTTACTTCTGAAGATGAAGTAAAATCACAACGTTATTTCTAAAATTTTATCCTTTAAGTCATTCTGCGAGTACTGTTTCCCTCATGTTGCCAATAAACTGTGTTACAAAAATTTTACAAAGTTTACATGCAGTTGGATTTCTGTCTGGCACAAGTCTGCTAAATTTAGGAAGAAAATATTGTTTAGAAATCCTCTTGATACATGTATTTCAGGTAATCTAGATACAGTGTATTTTTGCTCATATCCTTCACTGTTCTCACATGAAGCAAAATTACTGGAAGATAGTATCAATTGTGTGACCTAAAAGGATTTATCTGGGCTGGTTTAACTTCTTATTTTAAAAATATTTTACTTCAGTAATAAACTACTGTTTACAGTAAGAAAAGTGCTGACAATTCTTATGCGGTGTTCTGCCATGCAGAAATCTTGCTGCTTTAAGCTACTATCTGATATTATTAATGTATGCAGTATTTTATGGTTCATTTTTATTATTGGTGAAGTTGAGGTCAGTCTGACTAGCAGTGCTGTTCTTGTTAAGCAGTGTAGGTATGTGATAGACTTTAAAAGTTCCAGTATTTTTAAATAACTGTGTCTGAATTCTGGCCCAGTTTTGGAAGTCCAGTCCAAGCATACTTGCCGTGCAGAGATCAGCAGTGCTCAAGAAGCAGCAGCAACAGCAGCAAAAGGCAGCTTCATCAGACAGTGGTTCAGAAGAGGTGAATGACACAAAATAAGTCAATAAGTCTTTTTTTTTTCTCTCTCTCTAATGTGAATGTGTCTCCCATTGCCCCAAATTTTGGGATAAAATTATGCAGAGCCAACTTATATTCTCTGAGTGCGAGTAAAAGTGGTTTAATCTATTAAAGTAATGTTCAAATGACAGACATGCTTATGAGGAAATTTTAAAATATCTTCAGTTGCATATTTTGAGCTGAGTTGTGCCAAATTTATAGCAGTCTAGGTTATTTGGTATCTTTAGGATGGATGAGATTTTCAGGTCATATAGTACCGACTTTCATTGTATTTTTGCCTTCTGTGTTTCATAAATACTGTTTAAAATACAAGAAAAAGAGCTGAGAAGTCTTCTAGTATAAAGGTCACTGCTATAGTTTTCAAAAACACTGTACGCAATGGAAAACTGCATTTTTGCAGATTTCATAATAGTTATTACAAAAGAAATCTTTATTTTAGGAACCATACCTCAGTGTTAGATATTTTAAAACCTAAACTGTAGGCGAAAAAAATGTAGACTTGTGTAGACTAGCAGGAATATTTTCTTAAGGACACCAGTGATTTTAACATGAAATCTATATATAAAGCAAACTTTTATCTCCTTCATTACAAAAATGAAACATTGTTGTTACAAATCTTTACTCAGGAGTCCAGACATCTGGTTTGGTGTGATTTAGCTGTTCATCATTAAAACAAAGAACTCTGTGGTTAAAAAGTTAATACAACACCGGTGCTAAGAATTTTTTTTTTTTTCTCCTCCATACGTGCTTTTTAGGATAAAAATTATTTTGAGCTATATGAGATTGGGTTTAGGAAAATGTGGTTTTAAGACGGTTCATCAATTTCTTTTCTTGTTTAGGACTGGAAAGAGAAGAATGCATTCTATTCTCAAATTTCTCTTAAGCTAGAGAGAAGTATGAGAGAATATGAAAGGTGACCAAGGTGTGAAACAGCAGAGGCTATTTATTAGCAGGATATTATTTATTAGGCTTTCAATAGAATTTTATTTCATCTCTATTAACCTGAAGCAGCTTAAAGCATGACTATACTTTACATAGGTGCTTTGACTATTCTCCAATCAGGTTTTTGGTGGCATTTTCTAGAGTTCTGCTGGCATGGTAGATTGATGGATAAATATAAAAACATCACCAATCCTCATCTGGTTCAGTATCATTAGTTACACTGAGCGGGTTGAAGAAGATAAAACATGAAGAATGTGATTCTAGTGTGAAAGTGGGAGACGAATTATCTTTTCATTGCTAAAAATACTTCATTGTTTTTGTGATAGTGAATCATGTATATTCTTTTGTTAATCTGCAGGACTCATCTAGTAGTGAAGATTCTGCAGATGACTCAGCCAGTGAGACCAAGAAGAAAAAACATAAAGAGTAAGATATTTTCATAAATAATGTCCTATCATATTTTGTCATCGTGGTATATGGTTATAATTATCTACGCTTCCTTTCTCCACCCTAGAAATACTTAAATTCCCATGTTAATTCATCTTTATCTTGCACTCCTCAGTTTTGATTGATGCTTGGAATATTTTTAAAAAATCTTAAAGGAGCATAAATCTCTCTTGCCTCTGAGCAGAAGAACCTATAGTACCTACAGTGTTACTCAAAAACATTTATCCAGACTTTCACGTCAATATCATTAGGGATGGCATGTTTTTGTGCTGCTCTCAAAAAATCATTGAAGAAATAGGATACTACTTCAGCAGGTTGCCTCAGATCAAATTTAAGTTGGAATCCCATAGATTATGCCAATCCTTTTGGATTTTTTTGCTCTTTCAACTGTCTAGAAGGTATTACGTATCTGACAGTAATAGCTTTATTGACTAGTCAAGGAAGCTTAATTGAAATTGATTATGCTTTGTCATCATGACAGTGAAAGCAGAAGAGACTCTGATCTGTATTTTTATGAATGATGTGTAGCAATTTCAACTCATACCTTTTCTCCCAATTAATATGTCATCTTAATACTCGGAGTTGACAGTATAGTATCATTGAGAAACTTTGATGGAAGGATAATGGTGCAAAAAAGGTTAAATGTGCAAAATGGTGGTGCTTCATTGGTAAGTTGTTTGCATTCCTGTGTTAAGTAAGAATTTATTGGCACCTAGTAAAGTACTCTGCTACAGGAAAGACACTTAACTTCAGAAGTCAGCAAACAAACTCACACATCCAGTGCTTGATTTTGTTTTGACTCTTTTGAACAAGTATGTTTGTGGTTGTTGTGTGATACGCAGATGAGCGGTTTCTTGTTCTATAATGTGGCACAGGATCAAGCCATAGAAGATCATATCTTACATCTGTATGTCTATATGACCAAATAAATGCAGGTTGGAGATTTTTAACTTACTGCAAGCAGACGAAGTCTTTTAATAAGACTAATGGTGCTGTAGCATCGGTCATTGCATGTGTGTGTCTTGGAACAATGAAAATATAATTTCTTCCAGGACTAGTAGATGTTTAAATGTGTGTGTACTCGATGGTGGGGGACAGGGGAGGATGTCACAGCATGCATTCCTAGGCTTCCTGATTGAAATTTAATGAAGAAGTCCTTTAATGATAATTCACTTCTGAAGAACATATGAGGACTGTTCCAGAGCCTTGGTCAAGGAGCCGTAAACGTGGTGACAAGTGATAGTGTAAATATTTAACAGCCTCTGAAGAATGCGTGCGAGGCTTCCCTCTGTGCTGCTTCAGTTGCAGCACCGTTAAGGTGAAATTTGCCTGTACAAACTCAGAACTTAAAGCAAGGTGCTGTTCAGTGGTGGCTCCATTTTTCTTTTTGCAAATAGAAGCTCAAAGCTAAGCAGGAGGAAGGAGGTGCTGCCTCTCAAGAGTCACACACTGTTTACTCGTAGTATCCTGCCTGCTTGTCAGATTTGAGAACTTGGTGGGAACTTTTGGGAGTAAATACCTCTCTGATTGCTGCAGTTCTGATCTTTCTGTGCACTTCTCAAATGTGCTTCTGCATTATTCATGGTTCCTGTGGCTAAGTTTCCAGTGCTTCATGTGAGGCACAGGGGAACGTAGCTATTGGGGAGTTCTGGACTCCAAAATATTACGTTTAGTGTTCGATTTGATCATGGGTAAGCTGCAGTCTTTACATGTTACCTCTCTTCTGTAATTTCTACAGAAATTCAGTTTTTATTTATGATTTTTCTTTTTGAAACTAGCTTTTGATGATAGAAAAATGAATGCCTCCAAATCAAGGTGAATTAGGTACTTTCACTTGTTTGTTATCTGTTCATGATAATTTTGTGTCCTTTCAGTAGATGCTGCAATAAGTGTTAGGGGATTAGCAAATGCATGAGTAACTATTAAAAAAAAAAAAAACACATCATGAGTTACTTTTTTTTAATTTTTCAATATGTACAGTGAAGACTGGCAAATGTCTGGATCAGGGTCAGCATCAGGAACTGGCTCCGATTCTGAATCAGAGGAAGATGGGGAGAAAAGCAGTTGTGAAGAGAGTGAATCTGACTATGAGCCAAAAAACAAAGTCAAAAGCCGGAAGCCTCCAAGCAGGTAGGAAGTCTTGCATTTCGGATACTCTAGTCCTATTTCTGATTAATAATTTGAACATTGTACTACTAGACATGTAAATGAAAATATGTATATTACAGAAATTGAAAACTTTTTGGTTATAAAGCATGTCATCCTACCAGTACACTGTAGCAAATGTCTCTTTCCTATGGGCTGTCACTGAAAGTGGCATAACTAAACAGCCATGAAGTAAGCATATTCAGAAGCAAATAGGGATGGTTTGTGGTTTTCCATGTTGAAACCTCATTGTTTTGTCATATCTTACTGTCTTAAGAATTAAGCCAAAAAGTGGCAAAAAGAGTGCAGGACAGAAAAAGAGGCAGCTTGATTCATCAGATGATGATGAGGACGATGACGACGACGATGATGATTATGATAAGAGAGGGTCTCGTCGCCAGGCAACAGTCAATGTTAGTTACAAAGAAGCTGAAGAAACTAAGACAGATTCTGATGATCTGCTGGAAGTCTGTGGAGAAGATGTCCCACAACCTGAAGAAGATGAATTTGAAACTATAGAAAAGTTCATGGATAGTCGATTTGGCCGAAAAGGAGGTATTTTTTTTATCTGTGTTTTTCAGATGTAAGTTTTGGTACAGCTTCAGCACTTGTTCTCAGCTCTAGGTCATCTGTGATATTTGCAAACAGTAATAAGTTTAAAAATACCAGTAAGTTATGTTGTATTGTTTTTTTCATGCTGATAAGGAGGCTGTTTTTTAAAGTCCTTTTTCAAGCCTTTCGCCATAAAGTACAGAACTTACATAGCTGAGTAATACAAAAAGAAGTTAGATAGCTCTGCATTCATAAATGCACACCATGTTGCAGCACTGCTTATATTTTCTAATACCTGGTGGGTGTAAGTTGTACACATTGGAAAGGGAGAAGGTGGACTGGATAGAACAGCTAACCCCTGAGCATTGAGAGATGGCGTCAGGAAGGCTGAAGCATTTCAGTTGTTTCAGTTATTTTTGTGCGAATCGTCTCAATTTATTACAAAGAAATGGTGGAATGGCTACGAAGTGGTGTGTTTGCGTGTGTGTTTTTTTGTGAATGATGGTATGAGTGTCTTATTTCCAGCAGTGATGGTTGCAGTTCGTTGTGTGTTCTAGCCTGCAAATTAATGTCCTAACTAGGATTCATTACCTTTACACTTCAGAGCTGCGTTTCCTCATTAATTTTAACTAATCTCTGGAGTTTCTGACCTTCTGTTTTTCTTTACTTTTTTTTTTCCCCCGTATGCTGTCCTGAATTCCAGTCTATTCTAAAGCCTCTAACTCGCAGGCACAGTGACCACTGTGTTAAACCTTTTGGACTAGGCTTGTTTTATGTGATTCTCCAGATGCTGTTGCTGTTTTTGTCCTTTGTTGTTGCCACTCTCTGTTGCTGTATCTGTCCCCTGGTGATGATTGAGTCCTGGATGTCTTCACAGAGATGAGCCTGCTCCCTGATGCTCGTAGGCTTCAGCTGGGATACAGTCTCTGCTTAATTAAAAATTTCCTCAGATAACATTCTTAGGGCAGCAGGAAAAAATGCAGAAAGACATGCCTAGGAAGAAATAGATTTATAGCATCCCTGGTAGCAGCTTATTGAGGTCTCAGGGCTGGCCAAGCATGATGTCTAATTCCAATTCAGAGATGAGAAGGCTATAGCGGGGAAGACAGCAAGTAATGTTAATGAAGCATTCCTTGGGGATCACTAGAGGTACTGGGAATGCTAAGAAAATTCTGTAAGAAAATATGAGATTTTACAAGTTAGATACGTGGGATTATCGATTACTTTTTTGATTTTTCTTTTGACTTCTTGTGCATGTGTTAATGTATCTGTATCATCGTTGTTCAAATAAAGTGATTACGTGAGGACTGTAATCCAGTTCATTTGAAAGCATCGCTGATTGCTTTCTATAGCACTTTTCTTTTTGGTTGATTGATGGCAGTGCACATTTCATTAAGGTTTATGGTTTGCTTTCCTTTTCAGCCACTGGTGCTGCAACCACTATCTATGCAGTTGAGGCAGATGGTGATCCGAATGGTGGGTTTGAAAAATCAAAGGAGCCGGGCGAAGTACAATATCTTATTAAGTGGAAAGGCTGGTCCCACATCCATAATACCTGGGAAACTGAAGAAACACTGAAGCAACAAAATGTTAAAGGAATGAAGAAGCTGGACAATTATAAGAAAAAGGATCAGGAAACAAAACGATGGTGAATATTTTAATTTTTCCTTCCATGTTTTTATAGTAATATAGATGTTCTTTAATGGCCCTGTGAGATCTGTTTGTGAGGGTATGTAGTGTCTATACAACAAGAATATAAAAAAGAACGTGAGATCTCCCCAAATCTTTACAATCTTGTAAGATTCTGAGCGTGCTGACTTTTTGGTCGAGCATGTGAGAATATTCACACGTCATGTAAAACTGGATCTTTAAGTAAGCAGCTGCTGCTCCCATATTTTAGTGTCTGTTACAGAGGTTTGCACAAGATGAATGTAAATGAAATGTAAAAGAAAAAAAAGTCTTAGTTCTTTTACTGGTTTTGAAGTTATGTTTTGATCAGAGCTCTTCAGGAGTCAGTGTAGATATCTACACTATTTTGCCAAGTATTTAGTTTTCTTGGCTCAAACTTCTCTCAAAGATGTAGAGCCAACAGCTGAAGAAGTCTGTGCATTCTAATGTCACACCTTTGATGTTCCATTTTATTGGTATTTTAATCCCACCTGTGAACACTGGTGGGATTTTTAGGGAAACTTACTTATAAGATGCGTTCTTGTTGAGTGAGCCCTCCCTGAAGGCTCCGTGGAAGTGTCCTGTGAAATACACTGCATGCTGTTGCCCATAGATGTTCTGATTTATCTTCATGCCTAGTACAAACTGTGGTGTCTCTTGATATGCTTTCTCAGTCACTAGAGATGAGGTATCTAAGTCAGATGGAACACTTTTATAGCAGGAATTTCTGAGTTGTAGACACTTCAAAGCAGCTCTCTAAGAAGCATTCCTGTGATGCTTATGTTCAGAGCTTTAGAGTTGCCAAATTTTCTTAGTTTTAGAACTAGACAATGTAATAAGCACTGTAAATAAATTCCCATTTCAGGCTGAAAAATGCTTCTCCAGAAGACGTGGAATATTATAACTGCCAGCAGGAACTTACAGATGATCTACATAAACAATATCAAATAGTGGAAAGAATAATTGGTATGTGACAAACTTGCAGACAGAAAATAATGTTGAGAATATTACATGGTTTTTGCTTGTACAATGCACTTGTAGTTAAGAAACTTGTAATTGAGAGTATTGATTTGACTACATTTTAATGCAGAACAAACCTTCTGATTAAAAAATAGTCTTGCTTCTTGTTGTGAAAATAGTTGTCTTATAATTTAAAATTAGTGTTTTTTTTAAATACACAAAATACTGATCTGAGATCTCTGATGCATTTCTACAGCTCATTCAAATCAGAAATCTGCAGCTGGTTATCCAGATTACTATTGCAAATGGCAGGGTCTGCCTTACTCAGAATGTAGCTGGGAAGATGGTGCTCTCATTGCTAAAAAATTTCAGGCACGCATTGATGAGTATTTTAGCAGAAATCAGTCCAAGACAACTCCCTTTAAGGACTGCAAGGTGAGTGCATGATTGCAGTGGCTTTGTAGTCAATTATCGTAGTAGAAGTGTATTTAATCCAGAAATCCAGAATCCAGAAATAATGTGCATACTATATAATATTTTGTATGTTGCTCAGAATAATATTAATGAGATATGTACTTGTATGTGTGTGTATAGAGAGAGACAGAAAGCAGCACTGCCGAGAATAGTTTTTTGTAAATGTTTCTCCCTTTTTTACTGACATGCATAGGTGCAGTTTGGTTTCATTTGTTTTGGAAGTAACCTTTGTGAGTGTGCTGATGTCACTGCCATGGAATTTAGCAATCAAACTAATTTCAGGTGTTGCTGTATGGCCTAGTTTGGTAAAGGCTAGACACAGTTATCCAACAGATTTCTGCCACTGAGTTGCTTTTATAGGAAAATATTTTCATAATTTCTATTAGTGTTAGGACTGATGCTCAGTTTTCTTTTGACAGGTTCTGAAACAGAGGCCAAGGTTTGTTGCACTAAAAAAGCAACCATCTTATATTGGAGGGCATGAGAATTTAGAATTAAGAGATTATCAATTAAATGGATTGAACTGGCTTGCTCACTCATGGTGCAAGTAAGTATAGTCTGAAATGAATTTTGCTGTTTACAAATTGAAAGATTATATGTTAAAATAAAAAGTGAACCTCTGAAAGATGCACATGAGTTTTATAATTTTAAAGTAGACATGCAAGGAATAGCGTAAGCTTTTTGTTAAACATACTTGAAAAATAAGTAGTATGCTAAAAAGTGTTATGTGATTTTTGAAATTGATTATATATGCAACTAAACAAAGTTTAAGATTTACAGTTGAAAAATTTAGATTTTTAGGAGCTTTTTAGTGTTCAAAAAATAATCTCATTTTGCTCCTTTTTTGTTTTCTCAGAGGGAATAGTTGTATTCTTGCGGATGAAATGGGTTTAGGTAAAACAATACAAACAATTTCCTTTCTGAACTACCTGTTTCATGAACATCAACTATATGGACCTTTCTTGCTGGTTGTGCCGCTTTCTACCTTGACATCTTGGCAAAGAGAGATTCAGACTTGGGCTCCTCAGATGAATGCTGTGGTTTACTTAGGAGATATAACTAGCAGAAATATGGTGAGTATTTGTATCATTGGAAAAGATCAGCCGTACACAAGGCTAATTTCATTCTTTTGTCTTCTGTTCCTTTTCAGTATTTCTGTTCAGAAATGAGCAAATACTCATTAGAAAGCAAAATGAAAACTTAGGTTTTTGAGCCGATATAAGCATGTGAAGGATTTTGTTACTGCTAACTAATAAGGGTTAAAAACGCAGATGTACATTTGAAAATAAATTGTCTTTCACCATGGAATTATTGAGGTACAAGGCAAGACAACCGTGATCTTAATTTGTTTTTTGTAAAGGAGTATTCTAAGTAACCTCATCCATTAAAACAAAAAAATATGTTCTCCAAAACTTCTTGCCATTTCTTCATAAGTTTAAGAGAACTATCTTGGGGGCCTTAGAGCTTGGACTACATACATTATCTTTCATACATTAGTGTGCTGTAAATTTGCTTGATCAAATTACTTTGTGTTAGTGAACAGTATTACTGTAGTGCTTGAAATCATGCCAATCAATAAGCCTTTTTCTGTAGCTTACAGTTCACTTTATTCCATTTGTAGATAAGAACTCATGAATGGATGCATCCACAGACCAAGCGATTAAAATTTAATATACTTCTAACAACTTATGAAATCTTGCTGAAGGATAAGGTAATTGCAAGAATCTTTTTCAGGGAGATACAATTACATGTCCAGTGCAGCACTTTTCTAGGGATGCATGTATTTGGGTTCGGGATCAATAAATGGGTGGGAAATTTGACAATTTTGCTTTCAGAAGTAGGACAGTAGAGTTTTTTTTTTTTTTTTTTTAAGCACTTTTAGATATTTTTTTTTTTGTACATGCAATGAACCTTTCCACCGTCCTCACCTGTTTTTCCCCCACATTTTATTGAGCGGGCTGCAGTTTTTTCCCTAGTTTGATTTGACTTCTCATTACTATAATAACCAGTTTCCATCTTGAATCACTCTCCTTCCGTAGATGGTCATCAAAGAACTGAAAAAACAAACCAACCTTCAACCCTTACATCTGTGATACAGAACTTTGAAATTCCATTTTTTTTCCATTGTATAGTTTTCTCAGTTATTTTTAAACCTCCCTATAGTGTATCGAAATTTTTGCAAAAAGTCAATGAGCAGAACATTTGTACTTTTTTGTTTCCATGTGCTGTTTCTGTCATGTAAAAATTAATATAAATGTAATGTAAATGTAAAGATATAAAATTAATATTTGATCAACTTTATTTTTTGTCTTTTAATTTAAGGTGTCCCTTTTTTAGGATGCTGCAATAGTTCAACAGGTTAGGTGCCTAGACCCATAGGTGTCCATATTTTGTTAAAATAAAGTGGTGATACTTGTAGTCTGCTATAAAATACCGGAATTTGCATTAAATGCTTATTAGTATAATGTTTCTATTTTTGCTGTCTGTTTCTTTAAGTCATTCCTTGGTGGTCTGAATTGGGCATTTATAGGAGTGGATGAAGCTCATCGTCTGAAAAATGACGATTCCCTTCTGTACAAGACTTTAATAGACTTTAAGTCTAACCATCGTCTTCTTATTACTGGAACTCCTCTGCAAAACTCCCTCAAAGAGCTTTGGTCCTTGCTGCACTTCATCATGCCAGAAAAGTAAGAAAAAGCTTTTTGTGATACATGATGATATTTTTTTCTTAAGTTTCTTACTGTGGAGTGTTGTAGGAATTGAGAGAATGGCATAAATAGTTTAAATATTGTGTATAAAGCAGGTACACGTCTTCGATGCTGCTATAGATAAATAATTCTGGTAGCATTTTTTTTCCTTTTTTTTTTTTTTTTTTTTTTTTTTTTTTTTTTTTGCCGTTTTACCAATCCACCAAAATGGAATGATGTCTGGGTCAGATTCCTAAAAAGATGCTTTTTCCTAGTCTGAAAGATGGGTTTAGTCTGGGGATTTACGAGGTGCATTTACTCTGGGGAAATAGAATGGGGTTGAGGATACTTTTTCTCTGTTTTCTGTTGAGGAAAGCAGCCTTGTAGCAAGATGCCAGATGCCAATAACCAGTATTCAATCCCGTACCTAGTTAGCAAGCCACACGGGCAAACAGTAGGTTTACTGTACAGACTTTATTTTATAGTAACTTGTGTTTACATCCAGGGTAAATGAGAACTCTTAGCACATGTCCTTATCAGATACCTTGTAAATGCAAAGCATCCTGGTTTTGGTTAGCTGGGGAGCTATGCTTTGCATTGAGGACTTTAGAACTTTACAGCCACAACCAATGAAGCTGTTACCTAGCATGCATTCTTCATCTGACTGCTTGGCCACTCTTGTAGTCTGCGTAACCATCCTTCAGCTGCTCTGTGTTTGTGTTCTGTTTCTTCTTGACTGTCACTTCTTCAGGACATTCACAGTACATCACTATTTTCATAATGATTCCTGTAGTCACTCATTCACTTCTTTATCTTGAAGGTTTTCTTCCTGGGAAGACTTTGAAGAGGAGCATGGCAAAGGGAGAGAGTTTGGTTATGCAAGTCTCCACAAAGAACTTGAACCATTTCTACTGAGAAGAGTTAAAAAAGATGTAGAAAAGTCTTTACCTGCTAAGGTTGAACAAATTTTGAGGATGGAAATGAGTGCATTGCAGAAGCAATATTACAAGTAAGAAATGACATTATATAATTCTTATTTTATATATATAGTTCATCTGCCTGCAAATTACTAAGTATATTAGTTTTTGTGATGCATTTAAGCTTAAGGCAAAACAAGAAAAAGTAAGAATGCTTGTCAGGATTTTACCACAGCGAAATTCCATGAAGCAAAGGCTTAAAAATTATATTGACCTAATCTTTGTTCATTTAGCTTCTGTTGTATGGCGTACTTGTACCTTTTTTTACTTTGGAGCTTCATTTTCTCTTTGATTTGCTTCTGTTTTGAAAGCTTACAAGTATCTTAATTTCTAACCTCATGTAGAATTATTTACACTGTGCATTCTATAACACAGGTGGATTTTAACCAGAAATTATAAAGCCCTGAGTAAAGGTTCAAAAGGCAGTACATCAGGCTTTTTGAACATCATGATGGAACTCAAGAAGTGTTGTAACCATTGCTACCTCATTAAACCACCAGATGATAATGAATTCTATAATAAACAGGAGGCCTTACAGGTAATACCGCTTTGTTTTTAATTACATCTGTATTGCACGCACAGCCATTTTATACTGTTGAGTCAATTTGTTCCTTCTTACTGAAGTATATTACAAGCGAACAATATCTCTGAAATGTGAGTTTTACAGGTAAGTGAATTGGTTTCTTGTTTATGAATTAGAACTGAGTATTAGACCATTACTAAAGATAATATCCCTGATTTTAATTGTGATCAAAATAAAAAGGGAATAGTTTCAAATAGTCTATGTATTTTCAGATGATATAAGCTTCAGGCCCATTTAAAACTAGATGTAAAAAAAAGTAATTTAACAGGTAAATGTAGTATAAATGCAACCTTAGTGTCTACAAATGGTAGTAGTACATCCATGATCCATATGATAGCTAAAATTGATTTGCAGAATATTTTTTAAGTTTTTTGGTTTTGGGACGTGGAGTTTGTTTGTGTTTTTAATAACAAAATACTTCTTTGTATGCCTGTAAACAGCCAAGTGGGAGGAAATAAAAGTAGGGAATAGACAAAGCTTATTATGATTTTTGCAGTTATTGTTGGCAGTGAAAACAACTGCGGCACCACTACCAAGGATGGGCTGTGTATGTGGCTTATTTTCTTTTTTTCTCTCATATAGGTTAGGTAGTCTTTTCACTAAAACTGTTGAGAACCACCTCAACAGGTAAAACAACTGGTATTATTTGATGCTGTTTATACCAACATAACTATTTCTAAAGTTATTTTTTTATGAAAGCTTTAAAGTTAGTAAATTAAATAGTTTTTCCAAAAGTATTGGGTTGTGCGATGCCAGCTTGTGATTTCAAGCTGTTTTATGTTAAAAGTGTTCCTTAAAGCTAAAGGATATTTAACTTGCAACCTAAACTGTAATTAAACTGCCAGAGCGGCTCAGCCATCCTTTGTAATAATTGCCTGCTTTTAACAATGACTTCCTCAGCCATCTTAATAAGCTTTGTTACAACAAAATATCCTCCTGCTTTCTCTTATAAAGAATGAAAGTGCCTAACCCAAATTTCTCCCTCCTCAAAATTGTTTCACAAGCCTTTTCCAAGTTCAAGAGGCCTAAATTTTCAGTGTTAAATTCCGTATGTCCCAGAGGTTTTGTTCCAGTTATTCCCAGTGAAGGAGGGAAGGCTGCCTAAAGCCTGGTAGACTCCACAAATAAGATTCTTCTCGCTTCATCTTTCATGAGAGACTTGAGTGATGTGACGTTGTCTAGGAATACTTGCAGAATGAGGCAGCAGTGCCTGTTTCTGTTCATAAGGTGGGAGGTGGGGAGAAAGAAACTATAGAATAGTCCCTTTTCATAAAAATCTCAAGTATTTTGTTAACTCTGAAAAGCTGTAGTTTACTTGGCAAAATAAGACTTGGGCCTACACCCTAACTGCTCTGATAGCCCCGTATATTGACTTAACACTTTGGTGGAATGTCAAGGTGCTGTCTTAGGAGCTGGAGTTGGGAATTCCATTTTCTTATCAGGAGTGTCGAGTAGCATATTTTTGACTTCATTTGAAGTACTTGGTGCTTTTATAATGCCTTTTTGCAAGATGAGAGCTCTTGCTAAATCCTCATTAAACTTTCAAGTCAGTCAATGCTGCATAGTTGTTGATCTGTGTAGCAGTGTAGTACAGTCACCCAAATGTGTGTGTTGTAGAAGCATGTAGTGTGCACATATTAAAATATTTTTTTAAGGGAATGTTAAAATTTCTGTCATTCTTCCCATACCGGTAGTCAAGAAAGCAAACCTAAGATGAATGCTTAACTAATTGCACTGGGTGTTAATGTTGAGAGGAGCTTATTCTGTAATGTATATTTGCGTTGTTTTTGTAGCATCTAATACGTAGCAGCGGAAAACTAATCCTTCTTGACAAGCTACTGATTCGTCTGCGAGAACGTGGCAACAGAGTTTTGATTTTCTCTCAGATGGTGAGGATGCTGGACATCCTAGCAGAGTATTTGAAGTATCGCCAGTTTCCCTTTCAAGTAAGAATTTTGCTAGTAGTACCCAAGAAATTTATTCCTTCTGTTTCTTTTTCTTTTTCCTTCTTTTATTTTTTTCCTCTTTTCTTTTTTGTAAAAAGACCTGTATAAATTTATCTTTTATGTACAGGAAGGCTGGTAATTGCTACACACTAAATGAGATTTTGAAATGGAGAGGATGGAAAACACAGTGTAAAATGCTACGTTGCTGAGTTTTGTTTTGTTTACTGTGCATACTGAGAAATTGAAGTTGGTCTAATTAGAATATAGTATAAGAATTCATTTTTAACTGTGGTATTAAATCTTTTTAGAGACTTGATGGATCCATAAAAGGGGAATTGAGGAAACAAGCACTGGATCATTTTAATGCAGAAGGATCAGAGGTATGGTATTAGTTGGGTGTTAGTGAATATATTAGTTGTGAATTAGTTGTGAATATATTCCTAAGAAATAAAACAGACTTACAAACTGAAGGCTGAGAAAACTCATGGGTATAAAGTTGACATTTTCTTGTCATACCTAGGATATAATTTTTGCAATTCTTAGATTTTTTTAAGGTGATGTTAAATAGGAACACAATTTGAGAATTATATTTAATCAGTAATTACAATGTTTTAGTATTTTTTTTTCAGTGCCCTTTATCACAGTAGCTGTAAGTACTATATAAGCACAGAAAAACTTAGCTTCATAACTTGGTTGTTGGGTAGGACTTAATCCTGTGATTTTTACAAGAGCCCTGAACTCAGCAGGTCTGTAGCATAAAACACATTTGGCAGTGGGCAGAATTAAGTCAACATCTTTGACTATCTAACTTCTGATATCAGAAGTTTTGACTCTTAGTTTTTTGACTCTTTTGACTCTTAGTTTTTGCTCTGGAAGAGAATAGTGAAGTACTGATTTCTAGCCTACTTGCAAGGATTCAAGAAGCTTCTTTGTTTTATGTGTTGGAAGATTCCTAGGTTATTTAATATTCCTGATCATGCCTCTGTTTTGGCAAAAGTGGAACGATGGCATTTGTCAGTTATTGCTGAGCTTAAATTTCCACTGTTGTTGAGGCAGGAGACCTTAACTTCATAACATTAGGCTGCAGATGTGTGTTAAATACAGAAGTTTTACATTCTAGTACAGACATCATTGCCTTTTTCTCGCACCTTACTAGTTCTGCTGTACAGTTTTTGAGATGAAGGAGGGAATCAAGATTTCACACAGTATTCAAGAGTAGAGGCAAACTACTGATTTGTGCAGCAACATAGTTGTCTGCTGTTTTTTTCTCTACTTCTTTATTTCCCAAATAATTCATAACACTATATTGTTTTTTGGCCATAACTCAACTGAGGTCTTCATGAGATACCTATCACAACACTGAGGATCAGTTCCTAAGCAGTAATGATTTGCTATTACCTCTTACTATTTCTTAGTTAATCAGTTACTTTTAAGTTCAAGGGCCTTCCCTCCTATGCCATGACAGTTTAGTTTTCTTTAAAAAAAAAAAAATAAAGATGAGGAGAAACTTTGGCACTTTAACAGCAGTTTATTTTGTACTTTTTACTGGTGGTGTTTTTTTTGTTTTCTTACTTCCTCCACCCCTCATCCAGGTAGTTGGAGCCCATCTGTGGTGCTGCTTCCCTTAAACTATAGAGAAATAAATAGCTGGTCACAAGAGAAACTGGTATTGGTGTTTACTTTATCCTTACAGAAATTCAACTATGGAACAGCTGTTTGATAGCCTAAGAGTTCACAGTGTGCTTGACAGAACATATACACTAGTGTCTTATTGGTTCCCTGAAGAATAATAAAACTAATACATATAAAGCAATTTCTTATTTTGTGATTTTAGGACTTCTGCTTTTTACTGTCTACCAGAGCTGGAGGATTAGGTATAAACTTGGCGTCTGCTGACACTGTGGTTATATTTGATTCTGACTGGAATCCACAGAACGATCTGCAAGCGCAGGCCAGAGCCCATAGGATTGGGCAGAAGAAACAGGTACACACCATCGGTCTGCTTTGAGCTCGGAGCTCACCAGAGCTCTCTGCTTTGCATTTGGGGACAGTCGTCTTCTGTTTTAAGAATAATTAATATTTTCTTAGTTTGTCCAAAAATATTAATATACTCATCCAAATATTTTATTGTTTAAATCTCCCTAGATGGTAGGCAGTATGACAGCTATAAGTGAATATGGATGAAGAGAGTGGAGAGTTGTGGACTCTGCCGCGTTCATTGATACCATGTCATTCTAGAAACATACCCTCTGCTTAAGTGAAATGTTTCCTAGTTCTTTCCAAATCTTTCTTGCAGAACACATCAAGCAATATATCAGATAAATGACATTTGCTTATGGCCATGCTTTTGCCTAATCTCTGCAGTTTATTGAAGAGAAGTCTGAATGTATTAATTTTGTTTTTACTGGAATATGCAGAGACTGTAGTAACATGACTGAACAGGTATTTCATAAATCAAACCAGCTAAAAAAAAATTTGTAGAGTTGTAATCAAGACTGACATATTTCCTTAAGGCATTTTTTGTTATCTTGGTAACTTTTTTTCTGACACAGTTTTCATAATGTAACTAGAGAACAATGTAAATAGACTTGTTGTTTTTTTAATACACATAGGTTAATATTTATCGGCTGGTCACAAAAGGGTCAGTAGAAGAGGATATACTTGAAAGAGCCAAGAAGAAGATGGTGTTAGATCACTTAGTAATTCAGAGAATGGACACTACAGGGAAAACTGTGCTACATACAGGGTCTACTCCTTCAAGGTATATTTTTATGTTCTTCCATATAAACCTACCCTTAAGTATATTTGACAGGCAAATAAAAATGCAAGTTAATGTGAAGAAAAAAATGTTTAGTAAGGATGTGCCAAGTATATTGTTTTTGCAAATCTTTCATTACATACTAAATGCAGCATTTATGTTTAAGTGAAGCAGAAGCTTGATTGTCTCCTAATAGTTATTTGAAAAAAAATCTCCAAGATGTTCTTCTGAAATTCCTGTATTTCAGCTCAACACCCTTTAATAAGGAAGAGTTATCAGCAATTTTGAAGTTTGGTGCTGAGGAACTTTTTAAAGAACCTGAAGGGGAAGAACAGGAGCCCCAGGTAAATGGAACAGTGCTTCTACACTTGATGGGTATAACAACCAAAAATATTGTTTTGTTATAAAGAGAAACTTGCTCTTTTTCAGGAAATGGATATAGATGAAATCTTGAAGAGGGCTGAAACACGAGAAAATGAGCCAGGCCCATTAACTGTAGGAGATGAGCTGCTTTCACAGTTCAAGGTAGGGCTGTCTCTCATATTCCTGCCTCCCATAATTATGCTTCCCTTTATAAATGCTGTTATTCCTTTTGTCTGCTTTTCCATCTTTCCTTGTTCTTATGAAACAGATGCCACAATAAGTCAACACCATATCTTCTTTTGGATAAAATATATTTTCATCTATATGTTGCTAAAATATATATTATATATTTACAAATGTATTAATCTTCGATTTAACAATTATAATTCTAGGACGGGTTGTTTTTATGCTCGAAAGCATCTGTGTTGCTTTTGAAAACAAAACACAAAGTTTGGGTTGTTTGATCGATCACTGAGAAATTCCTTTCAGCCCCCAAAATTCAGTAAACTTGAATTGTAGATATTTTAATTGTTATCCAATTATATATGTTATAGAGTGTACCTAGATTGGTTTGTTTTGGTTGTAAAAGTCCAGAGCAGCAGAGCATTTATTTCTTTAGTTCAGGAGACTATTTAGAGTATCACCTTCCTGCTGATTATTTATTCACAGCATCTTGATGATTTCTACACTTTATTAGTGTATGGTTATGGTTTGCAGTGTACAGCTACCATGGAGGCTCTTTCTTTTTTGCTTCTGTATTAGGCAACTTTTAAATAAGAAAAAGATTGTAGTCTTCATATTTGGCCATGTATATAAAAAAGCTTTCATTAGAAACAGTGTTTCATTAAGTATTTTGAATTTATAAATTGTATATGCTCAAAAAATGTATATATGCATATATGTGTCTTTGTGTAAAATGTGCCATTGTGAACTAAGCTTGCCTAAAATTTAGTTGCTGACTCTCATTTGACTTAGTGAACTTATTCTGATATATAAGGTGGCCAATTTTTCCAACATGGATGAAGATGACATAGAATTAGAACCGGAGCGAAATTCAAGAAACTGGGAAGAAATCATTCCAGAAGTCCAGCGGCGAAGAATAGAAGAGGAGGAGAGACAAAAAGAACTTGAAGAAATATATATGCTCCCAAGGATGAGAAATTGTGCAAAACAGGTATCTCTGACTTCTAACTGACTTTCATTTTTGTGTTGCTGCTGTTTTGGTTTGTGTTTTTTTGATTGCTGCTTTTTTTTTTTTTTTTTTTCGTCTTTCCCTAATGTATTTTTGACAAGCTAGGTAAATTTATTCAAGCATTTTAAATATGTCACTTTGAACTACTTCCTCTGCAATTACAGATCAGCTTTAACGGCAGTGAAGGAAGGCGCAGTAGAAACAGAAGATATTCTGGATCTGATAGTGACTCCATCTCAGAAAGAAAACGTCCCAAAAAACGTGGAAGACCACGAACTATTCCTCGGGAGAATATTAAAGGATTCAGTGATGCAGAGATTAGACGGTAAGATTGGGGAGGAACATGCATATTTAATGGGACTGAACAAAATTGTTTAAAGTTTTTTCAAGTTAGTAAATACAAAGACAGTAGGGGTTTTTTCTGAATTTAGTTGAAAACTTTTATTCAAGGCACTTGAAGTTCTACCTTGCGTACAGTGCTGACCAAAAAGGCTGTCCAGAGGTTGAATTCATTTTGGTGAGGGGATAAAATTAGGTTGGAAAAATATTCTTGATTGATCAAGTATGTATTACTCCTAATCCCTGCGTCATACAGGAGATTCTACAGTGGGTAAATCCTTCATGCTCCCCCAGATATGCTCTGTTTCTCATCAGTATCAACTGTAATTGAGGAAAGCATGCACGCCTTTGATGTGGTACCCACAAAGGGTTGAGTGGGTTTAGTTTTACATTTTTTGACACTGTAATTGAATTAATGTGATATAGATGTTTTCTAAAAGTAAAAAATGCAAAACTCCTTTTTGTTAATAAATCTGTATAGCTGATCCTATCAGCATTTGGTGGGTTTTTTTGTTTGTTTTTTTTTTTTGGTGGAAGGAGGAAGAGGAATTGTTTTTGCTTTATCTTTATGGGTTTTCTAAATGGTACTTTGGAATTTAAAATATTCGAGTTTCTCTAAAATATTTTAAAGATTACGAAATCAGAGATTATAGGAACAACCTTACAAGATCCTTGTTCCCTTTACATTTTATCTAACATAATGGATTGCACCTTTTGATGAGGTTATTTTTATGCTTGCATTAGTAACTCGGATTCTTGTTTGTTAAGGAAAATTCCTTTTTTATTTCATTCCCTCTCTGTGTTCTGGGCATTTGCAGTTTCTTTCCATCCTTCCACATTTTTTTCTTGAGGGCAGTAACATTCCTTTATCCTTCATGTCATATTTTATTAAATTGTAAAATCATCTGGTTCAAGTTGCAGCAATCTCCTTCTTGTTATGTAAGGTGTGGATGTTGTATTTACTCTAAATCCACATTTGATTTTTATGACTATATACATCTAATTACTGAATCTTTTGTTTCGTGAAAATAATTATTTTTGAAATAAATAGTACCATCTGTTGTTTTATTTGCATTGATTTTTAAACCAAATAAAACTGCTTTTAAATTTGGAGAATCAAGATATATTGCCTGCCCTATTCTCTGTAGTTTTCACTTCCTTTCTGTATGGTGTTGTAATAAAAATGTATTGCTACAGTTTTAAAATAATTTGGTTAGTTAAGCGTGTATTTAAATTGTAAAATTATTTTCTGTTACTAGGTTTATCAAGAGTTACAAGAAATTTGGTGGCCCCCTTGAAAGGTAAACTTACTTATTTAGCAACTTGAAACCTCATTTTCCTAAAATTAGAACAATACACCTAGAGAATTTAAGTTCAAAAGAAAATGGAAGGTAGTTTTGTCTTTTTCTTATTGTCAGTTCTTATTTTTACGTTTTGTATATTTGCCCATTTTTGGGAATAAATTCTTAATTTCCTTAAAAATATTTATAGTCTATATGATCACATTATAGTTTCTTTTCTTTTTTAAGAAATGCCCAGTAAAATAATTCTAAAGTTGAGTAGTTTGTGTCTTCTGTGGTTCTTGCTGAATTGTCCTCTGATATGATCAGTTGTATTATTGTCTTTTTATTTACTTAATTATTTTTCTTTGTAGTTTTGCATACTTTTCCATAGCTGTTTTTAACATTGATTAAAATTACACACAACTTAGCAGCTGTGGTTAGCTTACAGGATCACCTCTCTTGATTCAAAATTTGAAAGTGTTGTTCACAAATTAGTGAAGTTTGAGCTGTAAAAAAGCGCATGTCTGTTTTGTTACAGGTTAGATGCTATAGCTAGAGATGCTGAGCTGGTTGATAAATCTGAGACAGACCTTAGGCGCTTGGGAGAGCTTGTTCATAATGGATGCATTAAAGCTTTAAAGGACAACTCTGGACCAGAAAGAGCAGGTACGGTGTCCTTGGATGTGGAGAGGAGGAATAAAAAGTATAAGGAAGCTTCATTTTTTCTTATATTTTCCCCAAATGCAATTGTTTTCTCTTACAATTAGAGTATAAATGATAGTAATAAATGTCATCGTGCTAGGCTATTAAAAAGGGATTATAATAAGAAGAGTTTGTCTCCCATTCCTTTGGTTAGTTGTCATAGGAGAATGCAAAAATGTTTTTGCTTTACCCTGTAATTTTAGGTTAATCTGATTTTATTTTATGTGAGACCTTGAGATTCTGAAGTTCAGCTGTGGTGTTTGGTTAAGAAAAATGCAACTTGATAAAGATGAGGGTGTACTGCTACAGCAACAGTCTTCCTTGTTTGCTTTACATTTTGTTTGTACATATAAAGGTACATATAAAGCCTAAATACTTTGATGTTTCCTTTTAAGGAGGTAGACTTGGGAAAGTTAAAGGCCCAACATTCCGAATATCAGGAGTGCAAGTAAACGCAAAGCTGGTCATCTCTCACGAAGAAGAGTTGGCACCATTGCATAAATCCATTCCTGCAGATCCAGAAGAAAGGAAGAGGTAATTTTTTCCAAAGGGAGCCATAATGGAGAAAATTACTAGATTTGGGAGTTTTTATGCATATATGTATCAATCCAGACTAAGCATCCTGTGACAACAGTGTGTTTCCATTCCCCACAAAGGACTGGCAGCAACAATCTGCTCAGTGTGCTCTTTCTTCCCTTCCCGTAGTAGCCTGTACCTGCTTTTGTTCCTGGACTGTATTCTTTGTGGACTGGGTTCAGTTAATCTTCATGCTCCAGACTAATCTGGCTTGTGGAGCTGCCCAATGTGCTATCTCTGCCTGAGGCAAAGCAGTATCTTTGGATACTTTGGCACAGTGGAGCAGAGAGCCCTTGTTGGTAGCCGTTTCCATCCTCACTCTCTGAACTTTTTTAGCTTGCCACCCCGTTTATCATACTACCCAAAATATCCGTGGGTTCAGTTAGTGGTTACACTTGGGTGATATTTTAACCTTTTCTTCATGGCTGACCAACTTTGACCCATTTCATGGCCGTTGTATTTTAATTCTGACCTTCTTTAAACATGCTGTAATAGCAATTTCAATAAATGTTCTAAAGAAATTGTAAGGAAGTCTGATGGTAGATAACTGAATTACCTTCCTAAATATATCAGCCTTCTAGTGATGTAGCAATGCTGACTTTTTCCACTCATAGCACATTCCCCACCCCCTTGCTGAGTTTCTGAAGTAAAGATCACTTATTTGTCTGATTTACCTCCATTAGATATGTCGTCCCATGCCACACCAAGGCAGCTCATTTTGATATAGATTGGGGTAAGGAAGATGATTCCAATTTGTTAATAGGCATCTATGAATATGGCTATGGCAGCTGGGAAATGATAAAAATGGATCCTGATCTCAGCTTGACACAGAAGGTATGTAATCTACAAAATTTTTCGTCCTAAGGAACTTTTCTGTTGAGCTAATAATGCTAATAAATTACATGCATTGAGTAAACAGTC
Source organism: Tinamus guttatus (assembly GCF_059628265.1). NCBI lineage: Eukaryota > Metazoa > Chordata > Aves > Tinamiformes > Tinamidae > Tinamus > Tinamus guttatus. The sequence continues at coordinate 82,732 of NW_028288734.1, read as the reverse complement.
AATGGAAGAGCATATTTTATCATAGCTCAAATGGCACTGAAGTTGTATTTCAACTTTATTTTCTTTTGTACCCTTTTTGTGGTAGACTTTAAGGTCTTGTGACTTCTATATTCTTGCGAATGCTAAGTATGCCTTCTCACAGTTTATTATGTTTTCGTATTTCCTTGTCCTTGGGCTTCTATCCTGTGATGTTATCCATTCCAATCTTTTGTTTCCCTGTTTTATATTCCCTAGTTGTGCTCACTTTGCTCTTGAACTTTCAGAAGAGAGGCTGTTCTGTGGTTTGGTGTTTTCCCCCTTCTCCCCACTCCTACCTTAATGCCGATTTCCTTCACTTGAAACTGTTTTTCACTCACAGCCTGAGAATGGCCATACTCGCCAGACCAGAAGTAGCACAGTAGCTGCTCAATAGTTCTGAGTAACAGATTTGTAGTGATGTAATTGTAAGGTTAGCAACAGAAATCTGAAGCTAGTTTCTTGAGTTTATTGATAACTCAGGACAGTTTTCCAAACTGTCTAAATGCTTAAGAATCTCTGTTTTTTTGCTGGCATGTAAGCCAAGTGTAATTGAAATAGGTTTTTCTTTTCCCAGTCTCTTGTGCAGCTTTTTCTTTTCCCCATGCTCCAAGATAGCAGCTCACAAACTTGATAATTTCTGCACCTGCTTGATAATACTTTTCTCCCTCTCAGATTTTGCCTGATGATCCAGATAAGAAACCCCAGGCCAAGCAATTACAGACCCGTGCAGACTACCTCATTAAATTACTGAATAAAGACCTTGCAAGAAAGGAAGCACAAAGACTTGCTGGGGCGGTAAGTACATTTTGACATGCTGTAGTGAGATAAAATAATATGCTTATGAGCATGTTAGTGATTTTCCTGTTTTCTTCCTTTCTTTTTTTCCTTTTTTTTTTTCTTCTGCTCATTCTTGGTGCAGTTTTTCTCTATATTTCTAATCATATTACATGAGACTAACTCCAGTAATGAATTGCAAGTTTAATATTGTTTTATTCTGTCCTACTTGTATATACTTTTTACTATTGTTTTGTCCCCAGTCCTGAGAAATATGTTGCCATTCGTGGCAACAAATAAGAGCAACCCTTTGTTTAATATAGAAACAGATCTTTTTCTGTAACTGTTGTTCAGAAATACTTGTTAGTTGAAGTAGTAAGGATACTTATTGCACTCAGGGCAATTCAAAGAGGAGGAAAGCAAGAACTAAGAAGAACAAAGTGCTAAAGGCTGTGAAAGTAAAAGAAGAAATAAAAAGTGACTCCTCTCCACCACCTTCAGAAAAATCTGATGAGGATGATGAAGAGGATAATAAGGTAAAAGATGGATATTCAGTTTTTGTTGTAAAGCTATTGTTAATATTATATAGGTACAGTCACATGAAAGACTGTATCTATATTAATTTAATGATAGACTTGTAGCTGAGGTATCATCATTAGGTTTCCAAATTATGGTATCATAGAATAATGTTATAGTCTGATTACAAGTGTCTTTGTACAGTGTCGAGATTCTTAATGACTTCAGCATTGTATCTGCCAGAAGTATCAATTTAATATAACATCTGAATATAAAACTGTTTCTGGCAAATGTGTTAGTACTGTTTTTACAGATTCTTTGGGTAGATACTTTTTGTTGTCGTTCAAGCTTAGTTCAAAAAAGAAGTTTGATTAGAAATAACATAATAATCATGTTCTGATGCCTGAAAGTGAAAGGTCCTGTATATGTCATGGCTTTCATTCCTCCAACAGACCTCCTAACATTGTTACTCTTTATTACTGATGTATTCTTTCAGGACTCTGTGTTCTGCTTTTATTGAGATTTTATAGGTTTTCTGGCTTTAACATTTATCTCACAGCAAAACAGCTAAAGAGAAAAAAACTTGGCTAAAATTTAGGACACGCTGGACCTAGTTCTGTGACTTCAAAGGCAATTGAAATAATTTGTGTGTGTCCTTCCTTCCAATTGAAAATAAACTGAAGTAAATGTTTTGCCTAACCGCTTTAAACTACTACAAGTCATTGAAAATGTATGTTAAGATTATCATCAACCCCTTCTGTAAGGGGCAAAGTATTTATACAAATATACAGTTAAAACTGAGTGGGATGGAAAAGAATAATGATACATTTATATAAAATCATCAGTCTTTAAGTGAAATGTTCCTAAATATGTTTAAATTATACTATGAAAAATAAAACATAAAGCAGAAAAAAAAATTTTTTTGAATGTAAACTTGTTAATATTTCCATGCAATAGTTTGTCTGGAACGTACAACTAAACTGTAAGGGCAACAAGGGCAAGTGAATCATAAAATTAGGTCTTCAATCTACTCTAAGATATGCATCAGGCACTAATCTCCACCTGAAACAGATGACACTGTCAGTCTGTCAATTGACTTGTATTTGGGGAAAGAACCTGGAATTCTGTCTCCTTTTGTTCCTTTACTAATGAATGTTCATCATTTCAATGCTCTTTTGCATACCTAAAATAATTGCCTTTCTGAAAACCGGGCTAGGTTGTTAAATCCTATTTCTGGATCTAAATGCCACTGACTTGCCATAGAATATGTAGTTTTCCTCTCTTTTTGTTGGGCAATTTCAGCTAGATACCAAAGGCTGGACTACCTAATCTAGGCACTTTGAGGTCCATGTGTTGGGTATTTTCACCTGCTTTCTTGGAAGCCAGGGTTCTCCATATGTTCTACCAGGATGCATTTCAGATATGTTTGTGTCAGGTTTTTTCTTTTTTCCCTTACACCTGGACAAGAGGAGGTTGAAACTTTGTTCCTTGTGAATGTTTAATGTGTGATCAGTGGAGAGTTACTGGAACAAAGCAAACTAGAACAGAGGTCTTCAGTCACCACCATCGCTCGAGTGCCCTGACCAATCAGTGCAGTTCACTCATGTCTGTTTCTGCATTTTTTTAGATCTTTACAGCTTAACTACCTTTTACTGAGGCAGATTTCCTTGGGGTTACAAAAATAAAATGACTTCACCTGTCAGCCCCGTTACTGCTGCCCAATCAGTGCTTGCTTTGTGTCACATCAAGGGCATGAGTGAGTGGTCCTCGTTCTTCTTTGCAGCTGCCTCCAGTTCTACTTGATAGGTGTTAGATCTAAGGAACTTATATACAGATCAAAAAGGATGTTTTAATCTGATGGTTACGAAACTGTATAGTTAGGTGCCCAGTTTGATGTGACATGTATGCTTGCGTATTGCAGGATGAGATTGTTTCAGTGAAAAATCCACATAAAAAAATAAAAGCAGAAAAAGAAAATGAAGAAAAGCCTGAGCCAGATATTGGTATAAAGAAGGAAGCTGAAGAAAAAAGAGAGACAAAAGAAAAGGAGAATAAGAGGGATTTGAAAAGGGAGAAAAAAGAAAAAGAGGATAAGAAAGAATTAAAAGAAAAAGATATTAAAGAAAAGAGAGAAAACAAAGTAAAAGAATCCACACAGAAAGAAAAAGAAGTAAAGGAAGAGAAGGTAACTAGGTTTACTTATCTTACGTAGCACTAGAAAGCCATCAGGATTTTGTGAATGATTTTGAGTTGAGTTCAATCATTTATTGATCAGTTGCCATTTCATTGAAGTCTTTTATGTAATTTGAAGTTTTACTTTTACCACTTGCAACTGCAAGAGCAGGTATATAAAATGGGAAGATTCATAATTTAATGGGGCTGCAAGTGGCCTAAGAAATGTCTTCGTTTGTTTTCCATTCTCTTTTTCCATGAGTTAGAGACAGAAAATAAACTAGCATTGAATATTAGACATTTCTTTCTTGTTGTTAGTGAAGAGAATGCAGTAACTAAATAATTGCTTAATTACAGAATGATTCTAAACCAGAGTTCGCTTATTGGATTAATTTTTATGTTTTTTTGTAGGTAAATGAAACCAAATCTGAAAATAAAGAAAAAACTAAAAAAACTCCTTTGTCAGATACTCCAGTTCATATTACAGCAAGTAGCGAGCCAGTTCCTATATCTGAGGAATCTGAAGAACTTGACCAGAAGACATTCAGTGTGGTAAGGCCTTTAATTGATAACTTAGTGTTTGCACTTGATACGCTAAGTGGACACAATTTCAGATGTTCTTTGTTCTGCCATTAGGCATTTTAGTAAAGATGATCTATTGCCAGTGAAATTTCAGATCAGTGAAGGGTTATGGATACGATACACAAGTCAGATTTGTTTTCTGGCTGGCAGTTTGGTTATTTATTGCAGTGTGTGTAGTTTATTGCACTGAATAGTTTTAACATATGAATATTGATCCTGAGGAATAACTCATGTATATAACTGCTTCTTAAAGGCCAGAAATTAATGAACCTGAACACAGTTGCAGTTTCCCTTCAGTTTAAAACTCACTATTAGGCACAGAAAGAAACAAATTCTAAAGCCCTTAGAAATATCTTGCCAGTGTAATCTATCTGATACTGGCAAGAATATCAGTTAAGTTAGTGTTGCTGAATAGAGCAGAATCAATATCTGAAGAAGAAAGTAGGTAAGCTCAGTCTGTGCTTTTCAGATTTTCATAGGTCAATGGGGGCATTTGGGAAGATGCCAAGGAGTTACTTTGAGCATCTACTTTCCTGCTGTGAATGGTGTATCATTCTGGTTTCAGCAAGTGTCTGTTACTGCCAAGCAGGCTTACTGGGTCTCTTGTGCTGTTGGCAGTGAATGGCAAACTTCAGTTTTCTGGTCATTATAACAGTAACCAGCTTATGTGCGTGCTTGCTTTTTCCGTGTATAGTTATTTTTTTTTCTAATTGCCTTTAGGTTAAGCAGCACATTCTGTAGATTGTGTTTTAAAGGCTGCTTTAATCTGTGGCTAGTATGTAATGTAGTTCCTTGATTACCTAATGGCAGTCGAACAGCTTTAGTGATTTTTTTTTTTCTGAGTTGTCCCTGGTTGTCCACTTTTCCTTTACAAGTAGCAATTGTAGTTTGGTTTTATGCATTGGTCATGGTCTGGTGTATTCCAGTTAGCATCTTAGCTACTTTTTCAGATGGAAATTATTGCTATATGTTGCTGAGGCAGTGTGCATTTTACCTTGCCATTGAGGTTGGATAGTATTTTCCAAGTTTTGTAACTTAAAACATACTAACTGGATTGTCTTACCATTAACACATTTGAAATACAATGAGAAAATTCAGGAACAGACGTATGAAACGTATCTATGGTACGCTGGTTGTTGCCAGTGTAGTGTACCTGAACTAACATTACCCTGGATAGCATGGGCTCGGTTGTATCTGTGTAGAGCTTGGGTTTAAATTCCTAGAAGAGGAATGTAATTGAATGCCAAGTTTAATTGTTGCTAAAGTATCTATTTAAAAACATACTAAACATTCTCATATTTAATCTTGACACCAAGTTTGTGCAGCTTTCAAGATCCTAAAAAGTAAAACAAGTCCTGTCATATATTGTGCTGAAAGTGATCATAAAATCCAGTTGTAATAAGTTCTTTCCCCAAAAAAATCTTTTAGGTTACATTAGTGTTTTCTTAAATCTTTCATATCTTTGTTGCATACAATCTAATGCTTTCATATAGGAGTAGATTTTCATCTGGATTTAAAATATTACTTTTTCCAAAGGAAACCTGTAGTAAAACTAGATTTTAAGAGCTGTGAGCGAAGCCTTGTGTTTAATTTGGCTTACAACAGTACTGTCTTTGCCTGTATAAATATCACACTAAGGGTGGGTTATGTTTTAGAATTCTTTCTTTTTCTTTTTTTTCTTTGAATAAATGTATTCCCTTTTTTTCCATTTTTACAGTGCAAAGAAAGAATGAGGCCTGTCAAAGCAGCATTGAAGCAGCTGGATAGACCAGAGAAAGGCCTTTCTGAAAGGGAACAGCTAGAACATACTAGACAGTGCCTAATCAAAATTGGGGATCACATTACTGAATGTCTCAAGGAGTACACAAATCCCGAACAGATTAAACAGTGGAGGAAGTAAGTTGTTCTGTGAGATTTTACTCAAAAAATATAAAATCCACAATTGTTCTGTTAAACAAAATATTTTTAATTACTTCTTTTTATTTTCCATGTTGTGTATCTTTCTGCTCTTTTAAATAAGGAACTATAAAAGATTGCCTGCAAATCACTATTTTTTAACGAATTCTCTTTATTTATACTGCTAGAGCAATGCATTTTGTCCAGTAGATGGAGTCACCTCACTTCTTGCAATTAAAAGCAAGCAATATTTAAACAGTGGAAAAAAAGTTCTTATCCTTAATGAATCTGCTTTTTCAACTTGGAGAGGATTTTATTCATGCTAGAAGTGGGCCATTCTAAACTTGTGTTTCAAAGTTTGTATGATTTTGAGTTACAAAAATCCCTCATTCTTTTTCTAAACTCTAGGATTAAATCCTGTTAGCAATGACTTCATAAAAACAGTTACCATAACATGTAATGAGAGATGACTTTTAAAAACAAAAGAGATTTTTAAATGTTTTATTCATCTTTATGAGATGGTAACTTAATTATTAAGAAACAAAATCTTCTGTAAAATTGCTATGTTCCCTTTTTGTGTTGCTAATATAATTGGAGTTGGTTTTATTATAATGTACACTTAAAACCTTTGTTTGAAAACATCCTGAATTCTGTATAAAACATTCAGTTTAAGTATTTAATTTCCTTGCAGACAGTTGTCAGCATAGAATGTTTCCATTTTTACTTTACTTTACTTTGAAATATTAGGGTGAAGGGAAATATAAAATCCATGTCTCAAAGGGCTCTTTGTATAAGTTTTATTTCTTTTAATGGAAATTCATAATACAGCTATTATAATAATAATTTGTAATACTGCTACCATATGCAGATTGTATGTACCATATGCAGATTATTAAAATACATATTTCAGCTGCCTTAACATATATAGTGTAGTAGCACCACATTTGTTGAATTATAGAGATGTCATGAGACGCACTGTTGACTGATTGTAGCTACTTTTGCAGAACTCTTAAGCCTTAAAACTCTAGTATTTAAGTCATCACAGTGAAGGAGGACCCTGATGCTTGTTGACCATACCCACTTAAAATGTCACTAAACTAAGTGCTAAGTTGAACAGTAATATTCTGTAGTCACTTTTAAACATTCCAACTGTTGATTAAATTTGACTAAAAGAATTCTAGGCTTGAGATCCAGTATTGTGACTGAAGAAGTAATGCAGGCTTTTTCTTTAGGGTTTTGGCTTCTCAACAGCAAGAGCTGATCTGTTCTTTCTTCCTTTGTAGCATAGATTCCCTAGATCCTTGTTGAATTTTTGGCTGTGATCCTTCCATCTTCTTTCAGTTTTCTCATTTGATTTCCAAAGCTTTGACCAGGCCATAAAATTCTGGGGAAGGGCAGTTCTTCTCTCTGATATCTTTAGGAAATGAGGCATGTAGGATACATGTCTTACACTGCAAAATATTTCAGGTTTGGAAAAGGCATTATTGAGTAGTCGTCTTAGGTGTTTTTGCAAATCATGCTATTAAAAGAACTGTTATAAATACATTTTTATGCATTTCTTTGCACTCTGAAATTTATCACAAAGTGATAAATAGTTAAAGGAGTTATTTTTTTCAAGTGTTTGAAATGCAGCTAGGTAATGTTTGCTATGCAAGTAGATAAAATGCTATGTAGTGCGCCTCTGAGTGATTTTAGTATACCAAAGTACTGCTGAAATGTCATTTAAGTCCATGTTCTGTTGCATGATATCAGAATAAGCTGACATACGGAAAAGTGTATCATGCCTTTCTTCTTCCTCAGGAATTTGTGGATATTTGTCTCTAAGTTTACGGAATTTGATGCCAGAAAGCTGCACAAACTGTATAAACATGCAATCAAAAAACGCCAAGAGTCTCAGGTAACTTTTCCAAGTTTTCCTCTAAACATAAAAATACACTTTCTAAGTACTATAACTGTTCTTTTAGCAAAACATTTAAATGGATTACTGGGAAAAGAGTAACTGCGAGGTCCATTTATCTCTTCATAATAAACTAGCCACCTATAGGGTGATATTTTTGAAGTATTCAGGTGTAACTTTGGATTTTATCAGTGAGTTTCCATATCTGTCTCTTTCAGCAACACAATGACCAGAATATTAGCAGCAATGTGAATACACATGTGATTAGAAATCCAGGTAAGAAATCTTATATTCTTGTGTTGGAGATGTTGAATAAATTATGTGCAATGAAATAACCTTAAAAATTGTCTTTTAGAGCTTCTATATTGCTACATATCAAAGGAATATGCTCACTTAGGGTAATTTAACAGACTGAACCCGGTACTTACTGGGTTTAGTAGTAAGCGTTGGGTATTACAAATAATAATAAAACCAAAACAAAATGAACAAAACCCATTCATCCTTAGGTAATTCCTCCCACTCTGTCTAAAACTGCTGTACTAAAGGCCCCAGATCTCTGTTGGTTGCTCATTTGAACTACACTGTTTTTCTTCATTTAAGAAGGATTGGACCAGACTGCAAAATTAAGTTTTTCAGCCCTGCACAACTATATTTCAGCTTGTTTTCCTTGCTACTTGCTTCTTGGATTTCTTTGAGTTCACTCACAACAGTGCATTTGTCTTTCAGCTATTTAGATACTGTCTTTATTAGATTGTAATGTTACTGTTGTATCATTTTAAATCTGACATGTAGCAGTGCTGTTTGAGTTAGGCAAGGAAAAGATTTTACAATGTGTGAAGCATCCTTATAACCTGTGCTTTATTACACAGATGTGGAAAGACTGAAAGAGAATACAAATCATGACGACAGTAGCAGGGACAGTTATTCTTCTGATAGACATCTGTCACAATATCATGATCATCACAAAGACAGGCATCAGGGAGATGCTTATAAGAAAAGTGACTCTAGGAAAAGGCCCTATTCAGCCTTCAGCAACGGAAAAGATCATAGAGACTGGGATCACTACAAGCAAGACAGCAGGTGAGTTGCTTCAGCAGTTGTAAAATCTGTTGGGAATTCTCTTCCAGTTCTTTTAAGAGGTCTGTAGTAAGCACCAAAGTGTCTTTTTCTGAGGAATGCTGGATTTCAAAGTAATTGTATGTCTGTAATGCAGCTTTGCTGAATTGGCAGTTTTAATTCTTACTGTGGGTTCAGTGGCATTAACGTAATTTATTTTTCAGATACTACGGTGATAGTAAACACAGGAAGTTGGATGATCACAGGAGCAGAGATCACAGGTCGAACCTGGAAGGGTGTTTGAAAGACAGTCGGCCTCATTCAGACCACCGTTCCCATTCAGACCACAGGATACATTCAGATCACCGTTCCAGTTCAGACTACAGTCATCATAAATCTTCTAGAGATTATAGGTACCACTCAGACTGGCAAATGGACCACAGAGCTTCTGGTAGTGGCCCAAGGTCACCGTTAGATCAGAGGTCTCCTTATGGTTCAAGATCCCCCTTAGGACACAGATCTCCATTTGAACACTCATCAGATCACAAAAGTACACCTGAACATTCATGGAGTAGCCGGAAAACATAACAAAGACTGACACTTCTGGACCCTCTTTTAGCCATATACAGTAAACTAACACAATAATTGCCTTACATGACTTGAAAGATATGGACTGGATATTCTATCAGTAGCAGTATTGTTACTTCTTTCCAGGATGCAAGGTCTATTATCCCAACAGAAGAAAAATATTTTTGTATTTAAAGTTTATGCTGCACTGTGCTGCAAATGTTGTGGCACCTTTTTTTAAGAAATGGAAGATGTTTACTTTTACAGGGACCTCAACACTGCCCCATTCAGACTGGATCTTATTATAAAACTCTTCATGCCAGAGTGGTTCTAGGCTGAACACAATTTAAATTATGTTTGTAAATGAACTTTTAAACACTGACCTGTGATCGTGTTTCAGGAAGGAACGAGGAGTTTGTTTTATTTTGTTGTTGTTGTGTTTTTTTTCCTTAGAAAAGAACTCTCAAGGACTTTGTTCACTTTCCAAAGCTACTTGTTTACATTGTACACTGCGACCACCTTGCCGCTTTTCATCACAAGCTTGAATATTTAAATTCTGTACCTATACCTGTAAAATAGCCAGGATTTCTCCTGTTTGTGATCAGTTGTAATGCCTTTTTACAAAACAACAAAAAAAAAGACACAAAAATGGCTGTAAATTATTGTAAATTAATTAAATGAGCTTTTTCCCCTCTCAGGCTTATTTTGACTGTTCCTTTCCCCACGAACTCAGGCCTTCTTATCACAAGTATGAAGCAAAACCAGTGTACTTACACTTTTTAATAAAATATCCTGATGGAATCACTTCAGAATGTAAAAAATGGGGAAAGGGAACATTTTATTCCATTTAGTGCTCCTTTTTTTATTGGATACTTTAGATACATTTTTTTTTCTGTTTGGTTTTTGTTTTTCTATTAAACTGTCAGTGTTGTGATTGTTGTAATGAAATGGTGAGAAATATTCAGCTAAACTGTGCTCTGGAAAGCTTTTTCAGGTGCATTGGTTTTAAAGGAGAAGCGTTCAATATCTGAACACTTCGGAACCCAAATCAGCCAAAATTTATTGTAAATCCATTTGTTTTCCCTCTTTAACATGGGCAATAATGTCAAATGTGCTATGCAGCCAGTTCATATTTTAGCAGATTTGAATGACTTTATTAATAGAATTGTTACAATGCACACTGATTGTACATAGATAACTTCTATCTGACAAATTAAATTTAAACTAAAAGGATATGTGGGCTCTTGTAGTTTTCTGCTGGTGTTTTTCTTACATTTAAGTATAGAAACATTAAACTCATGTAAATACTAATTTTAATACACGACATGAAAATCAGGGAAGAGGAGCTTTTAGCCCAGCATCTTGTGGTTGGAACCGTATCTCTTGCTCTATTGCAATCCATTGCTCTTGTCTTGCAATGTTGAACTTCACCACCCCTCATACCCCACAATTAAGCAAGTGGATGTAAAAACATTAAAATCAAATGAAAACCTTTTCACAGAGTATCTGTCTGCTAAGATCTCATCATAGACATGGTTGTGGCTCGTTTAAAGTCGTTATAATTTAACCTAATGCACTTACACTGAAGTAGCTTAAGCTGGAAGTTAGCTAGTGCTTATTCTGTCCTTGGCTCTTCATCTTCCCAGGATTGGGGAGGTCTTGCTTTGTGCTCCATTGCTTATGAGAATGACCATTCTGATGTATTGTTTGGGAGAATCCAAGGTCCTCTGTTAATAAGCCATGTATCCAGTTTCCACGCATGCAGATTTGATCTGTTTTGTTCTTCTGCAACGCGAAGTCTGAGGACTGTGTCGGGTGCTGAAGCATCTGTTTTGCATCAGCCTCTTGCTTTAAATGTTGCTCTCTGCGAGATGTTTTAGGAAGATGTTTAAGAAATGTGCTGACTTCAAGAGAACTTGTGCTCTTGATAGACTGGGTTCTTTCATCACCCTACAGGGACACCTTGCAACTGCCGTCTCAATCTTGTTAAATATTTCTAATCTGTCATCTCTCGTACTACTCAGAACAAGTATTTTGGTGATCTCTGACAAGGCCCCGGTAAATACACTCTAAAAACAGAAATGTGTTCTCTGAGTGGTTACCATAATGCCATTGTGGTGGCATTACTGTTTGCCTTGCCAGTGATTTCCCCATTTTGACCTTCAGTGTGGGTGTCCCATCAAAGCTGCCCTCAGACAGTCTCTGTTTTCTGGGAGGTGATCATTGCTGTCACATGCAGGACTTTCAGTGGATTCGAGTGGCAACAGCAGCAGGGTGGCTTTCTCTGAAGAAAAATGTCCTGTCTTTGCAAGGGATGCCTGCTTACTCTTGGAGCAACCAGTGCAGTGTAGATATTAGAGCTCAGCGCTAGTCATTACTGACTCACTGTTTTGCTGAAGAGTTTTTGATCTATGTTATAAAATCCCTGTGAGGTATTGCAGTTGGGATGTGTTTTTGAGGAGTGCTGTATCTGTCTCTCTGTGAAGACTCTCCAAGGAGGTAAGAGGCACCTGTTAGGAGCTTCCTGCTTGCGCTGATTAAAGTTTCCTTTGCTCCGCTACGTCAGGATAGCATAGGTAGCACTAGTGCACGCAGTTTCTCTTTCCAACAAGCAGTGCACAAATTGTAGTTGCACCTGGAGGTTACTGTCTGTTCTTAAAACTTCACACTAATAAAAACTTCAATGTAAAGGGCTCCAAAAGCTGAGAAATGCAGTTCTGCTAGGAGCAGAAAGGAAAAGGGATTCTGGAGTTCCTGACTTGTTTCTTATCCTGCTTTTCATTTCTGTCTGCAGTTCAGCTGTTCTTGAGATACAGAATTGAGAGTAGCTGAGTGTAAGGAAGGACATTCTGATCTACCCATCTGTGTGTCTCCAGCACATTGTGAGAGGTCAGTAAAGGAATTCCCACTGGATATGCTAATGCTGCAAAAGACACATTTTTTGAATGTGTCTGGCATATACTTGCCACCCTCCCCCTCCTATTACTATTATTGATTGGCAACTATCACTTTATAATTTTCAAAGTTACAGACAAGTGAAAAATAACTTTAGGACAAATAATGCCATTTAATGATTATGGTTAATTCACATAAAAAAATAGTGTTCTTGTTCTGTTCAAAAGAAAATGATTGACTTAGAAATAGTTATATACCAAGAAGATAATACCCCTTTGTTAAGTTGTTATTTTCAGAATTTGCAGTATAATGTTGAGAAAACATTTAAGCTTTTAATGTATATATCAATACCATTTCTGTTTAAAATATGGGAGCAGGATGGATGGAAAAAATATGTGCTCATATTCTATACGATATGCTCTGTAGAAAAATTTGGGGAGAGGGTGATAAGTTTTAAGTGCCTTCTTTTCAGTTTACTCCAGAAAATTAGAGTAAATTAGATATAGAAAACCTGCCTGCATTTACTGTAGATTATCAAGATTATCAAGACTGTGTTTCTGATTTGTTGTGTTACATAATGTGGCTTATTTTCATGAATCTCCAAGTCAGTCACAGGAAGTAAACTGAGCACCAATATATACTTTGAGGTATGTAACACGGTCTGTGTTTTATGAAGTAACTTGAAAGGTAAGTGGTGAATCATAATTCTGTGTTTACAGAACACCTGAGACCTAAATGTGACCCCATCTATTTAGTTAAAGTCCAATTCATTACACTCATTTTATTCTAGTTGTAAGGAAAAACGTAGCCAGGTAATGTTCCACTTTAATATCTTTAAATTATATCTGAGGTAGCTGCTCTTTGAACCTTGATTTACTGCTTAATCTTTTGTTACAGGTGTCCCACAGCCTTTGGCCCCAGCAGGTAACGTGGTCTCACGTGCAGGTTTCTGACCTCATCCTTCATGAGGCTGAAGTCTTAAGGTGTCTCTAGCCCATGTGCTGGCCCATCAGGCAGCGGTATCTATTTTACCCTACCCTCCAAATGTGTCCCTTGGCAGCACATGTGGTCTGTGACCTGGCTGAACACGTAGAAGATACAATTTGCCTCTGGCCCTGTGGCCGCAGAGTACAGCTCCACTGTACAGTACCGCTCCGCTTGGAAAACGTCTGGCAGGACACGGGCTACCAGCACAACCTGGGCTATGCCCAGGTCAAGCCAGGGCCACGTTTGGAGGGCCTCTGGTGAGGAGGTCTGCAAGGAATGGGCCATGGGCCACAGCTGGTTGGGAAACCACAGATTGGGTGCATTCCTCTTAGGAAAATGAATCCGGCCATACCAGCTCCACTCTGGAACTGATTTGCAAACTTTTAATGCAACAGAGTGCCTTTTTGTATGGAGGTTACGAATGAAAGCCAGTGAAAATACATAATAATGACTAGAAAGCATGCAAAATATTTTTCTGTTCAAGATTTTCTGCCAGAAATATTAATCCCAGACTCAAGGAAATTAGTGAAACTAATTGTAGGCTCTGGGAATTAGCAAGGCTGATCTCTCACAGTTTGAGAGGCTGCATTTGCATCGACGATAAGGAGGGCATTGCTAGCAGGATGGCAACGTGCTTTTGCAAGGGAAGCCCTTCTGTCCCCTGCCGTCTCTTGCTCGCCTCTGGACTGCTCCTTAAGGTGTCTGCCCAGCCCTGTCCGGGTTACAGCTGCACCTTCCCGTTCTCCTTTTCTCCCCGCCTCTGACTCCCCTGGTGCTTGTAGCCTGCAGCAGCCCTGCAGCTTCATTTCTGAAAGTGCTGCTGTTTCCGGAGCCTGCCAAGCCCTGGCCCTGCTCCTGGCAGAGCCTCCATGGCCCTGTGAAGCCAAGGCTTGAGCTCTCAATTCCGTGAGGATTTTGAAAACCCAGGCAGGTGGCTTCTTCCCAGCATCTGCCCAGGGAGTGTGCGGAGAAGGGGCACCTCCGGAGGGAAGTTATTCACGTGTCGCATCTAAAATTCAACAGAGCCAGATGTGTTCTTGGGAAGTGATTAATGGACAGGCCATATCTACCTCTGCAACTAAACTGAGGGCTTAATAACAGCCGGGCTAAAAAACATGTAGAGGAATGAAGGTGAGCCAGAGGGTGAGGTGTGTGGCAAGTCTGTTCTTAAACTGTTAGCGAGGAGCCGGCAAAACCGCTAGAACTGGTTAAACCAGAGTGTGCTGGAGATGTTACCCTTCGGCTTAAGCTTTGCCACCTTCAAACATGTTTAGTGCAGATGCTGCTTAACGTTGCAATCATCCTGTTTCTGACAGTTCGACAGCTTGTCGACGTTGTTTAATGGTGGGGGAAATACTCAAATTGAAATGTAGTCCCTGTAAGAGCTGCTGCTGTCAAGGTAGGTCTAGTGGCTTTTCCTGAAGGTGAGCTGAGGAATACACAACTACTGAAGAATGACTGAAATCGCTGAAGCAAAACCCTGAGTCTTGCTTTTGAAAACATAACTTTTGGACCAGTCAGAAAGCTTAAATATAGATCTGGGTCGAGATCATAAGCTAAGGCTGAAGCCGAAAGAACATGTGTGTTTCATTATGCCTGCAGTAATATTATTATTATTTATTTGCTAAAGTTAAATATTTTATTTGTCACAGGTGTTTCAACAAGCCCAGTTTTGAGTCTGTCTTCTCTGAAGATAAACATCCTGAAATGATGTCAGAAAAATCACATACCACTGATCACATGTAAGAAATGAATCAGAGCAGCTTTTATTCCTCCTGTGCTCTAGGACCTCAACTGACTTCTTTTAATTGCAATGAATCTAGTGTTTTTGGAAGTAATTGGGACATTTGGAAACAAATCTTCTCATTCCTCACTTCAACTAGCTACTGCTTTTGGTTTGCATTAACGCTAGCACTGATAATTGACTGTATCCATGATGTGCAGAAGAACTGGCATTAACAAAAGTTTCTTTGACGTTGCTTGTAAACCACAGAGGCACAGAGAGATCTTTGAAGCTGTGGGGTATGTGAGCTTATCAAGCCATCTCTCTTTCAAGTGAGACGTGATTTAATCTTTCTGCAGAAGTTTCTGAGATACTTCAGAACAAATTCTGTGAAACTATCTGTGCCTATCAGTAGCCTAAATACATGCCATGTCTTGTGAATCTTGGAACCGTGAAATGTAGTGGATCACTGAACTGCACACACAGCTACTAGGGCATGCAAAATCCATAATAAGATTATCAGAAGTCCGTGGCCTTAAGTGCCTTTCAGTTCTCTTTTCTGGAACCATCAACTCCTTTTTGGTACTGCTTGCAAGGAAGTTGTTAATATAGCTGCTTCCTATTTTACATTTTAAAGTAAAAATTAGACTGGGGGGGGAGAGGTTGATGATTCTCTTTGTATAATGAAATCTGGGAACGGATTCTCTTTCCAGAATGGAATAAGTAAGAGATCCGTTTTAAAAGATCTGCAATGCAAGCCATGGTAATTTTATTTCACCAAAATCAATTGAAACTATCAAATCTGGAATGGGAATGGTCTAATCTTGTCTCATTATTTTTCCTGCTATGAAAGTAAACAAGATTGGAAAATTACTCTTATCTCCCAAGATCTTAAGTGTTCTCGAAGTCATGTCAAATTCCAAATAATTGCATCTGAAGAGTTAGGCTCCGATTACTCATTAACCTTAACGTTAAAGAGAAAACATGTTCGGGAAAGAGATACTTCACTATCAGGTTTTAATGGAGAGGAAAAAAAAATAATTGAAGTGCTCTGATTTTGGTGCTTAAAAACTGTACTGTCTCTGAAGGAGAGCTATGTGCACAGTGTATATCCATAGCTAGCAGGTCCCCAGAAATGCAACAGTTAATGCTGCGGGTCCTCCGCTATTCCATCAAGTTCAGGTCAAGTTTTCAGTTTTTCAATTCCCATTTTATCCCATGTTATTATAAAATCTTTAATAAGCTTCCTCACTCTGTTTTAATTGAGTCCATTATGAGATGAATGATTTTGACCCTTGGATAAGAATCTGGCAAGACTGCTAAAACAAATGGATATGAAATTCTCTCAAAGGGACAGTATAGCAAATTATTACAGTCTGCCTGCAACTATGTATATGTCCTGAAATAAAGTTATCCTTGTGAAGTCCAAGGTCATAGCCTCAACAGATCACAGACTGCTCTTCACTTTAAATTCTATATAAGCAAATAAGATCCATAATCTTGAGTGCAAGTGGAGAAAAAAAATTAAGCTATGACAGAACAACTATTTTTTTCTTTTTAGAGACAATGGGAGAACGTGTCAAATTTGAAGAGTTTGTGTTATTCTAAATCACAGTCTTGGAAACAAGGAAATATTATGTGCCTTAAAGCATCAATTTACTTGTAAATTATGCAATTTACTTCTGAATTTTAGCATATTCCATCTGTACATAAGGATCACCCTTGTAATTTGGTGGAAATTTATTCTTAATACATAATAGAAAGATCAAAATGCTATTTAAGTATAAAACTCAGACCTTACTATAAGAACCACAACCAATCCTTCCATAATTAAAAAAAATACATTGGAATTATTAATTTTAATTTTGCCTATTAACTATGAGTCAGATTCTTTTTTAGTTTGTAACCTAAAGGCTTAATATATGAGTTTGTAGTGTAGTAACAAACAGGTGGACTAAGTACCTACCATTAACAGAAGAAATGGTTTCCATCAGTGTATAGTAAACATGGAACACTACGTCAAGAATACATTTAGATGGCAGTGTTTTCAACATGCCTTGCACGAATGGAAGAGTAACTTCATGGTAGCAGGTGAATCACTCAATAGTTAGGACACTCCAAAATTAGGTTTGCTTGAAGAATCCTAATTCATCCCCCTAGTATGCCATCCTTATAATGCAATTTTAGAGACAGATAGCTAGGTTCTAGGGAAGCCCACTTCATTCACTGTAGAGAGTAGAGGCAATACTTTCATTATTACTCAGTGTGTAATCACAAGATGCACTCTGAGTTCTATAGGAAATACAAAAATCTCTTCTTGGACGGAGCACGATGCTCACAGTCTGGCTTCACAAGCACTTCAAAACCTGTCGTTCATGAGATGAGTTGATGTTATTCCAGCATAACATCAGGGAATTGAGACACACATCAATTAATAGTGGTATCTTTAACAACCATTGTTTTTGAACACCAAAATACCTTAATTAGGGTATTTTATTGCTTGTGACTCTTTATCCCCACCTGATGCTTTCAAGTACCATAACTAATCTGGTGTTTCTTTATCCCTTAATATCTTCTTTCAACCACCTGGTCTGATTCAGATCTCCTGGCCTTTTTGGTTCCCTTGCACAGCTCGTTGCTGAGCCGTACAGGAATGACCTGGGGTTGCAGCGGGGAAGCAAACACGGCCTGTGCCAGCGCTCCTGCCCGGGCAAGCTGCGCCGTGGGGAGCGGCCCCGGCGCTCGTCAGGAAAAGACTTAGTCTGTGGGAATTCGGGTTACCAAACCCAGGATCTTCATTGGCTCTTTGCTTAAAAATAAAATACTCAGCAGCTGTGAGCAGCCAAACAAGGAAGTTAAAAGCAGACATATTAACTGGGACCTGTTTGGGTTATGCCTCAGTCTGCAAATGTCAGAAATGGGCAGCACGTGAATGTGGTCCTAGTCTTCCGCAGTAGCAGCTCATGTGCAATCCCGTCCTCTTTTTTACGACCCCTCAAGCCCAGAGCACTGTTTAATTCAAAACTGCAGAGTTCAGCCTGAGAATACCAGTGCGATGTTCTGACAAAATCGCTGCTTCTGTAGCTTTTTGGAGTAGACGTGGGCAACTCCTGTCTGCATCTCTGGGAAACAAAAACAAGCCAAACAGACTCCACCTCTCCTGGCTTCTCTCTTCCCATCTGCTATGGAGCTGGAGAGTGGCTGAACCTAACCTTACAACTAAACGCAGGACAAGTCTGGTTATTGGCCTTGTTGGTGTCCCACACATAAATACACTGGTATTCTTGGGCACCAGGATAACCCAGAAGGCCAGAGGAAGCAACCTTTGGGCTATATAGTTGGCATCCTCTGTGGAAAGTAGTTCCTTGAACTAGTTAGCGATGGTCTCATCATGCATTGTGCCTGATTACTCCAGTGTGTCTTGCATCTGATTCATGTGTGTGACAACCACAACCCAGTGTATCTACTGTGCAGCAAATCTTTTGACCTTTGCTAAATGTTAAACCTAGTTGTAAGACAAATAGTGAATTTGGGAGACTGGCCAGAGACTCACTGTTCGCTGAGCACAGCTGAAAAATCTAATTTCCAGACATTTTTGTACAAATTTACCCTGAAGTCACCCGTCAGGAGTTCAATGCACAGCCCAGGGTGCCCTGTGGCAACTGGGAGACTCCTGGCCCCCTGACCTGCCCCTCCACTCAGGCTCCTCAAGAGCTTTGGGACCTTCCTGCTCTCTGGTGGCAACCTGGAGAGGGGACAGGGAATTTAGACACAGTTGTGTTGTTGTAACTCCTTACACAGAACAAAACCCAATGCCCCCCTCAAGCCAGATTTGTGGATGTTAAGGAAAACGATTTGCCCTGTAATAATTTCAATTGTTGAATCGCAACATCTTGAAGAATCAGAATTACTGTAGGGTGAATAGATATCCTCAGCATCCACAAGTCCGTCACGACACTTGCCTGGGCAATATCCACTTGGCTGTGTAATACCCACTTGACCGCCTGGATCTGGAGATTCTAGATACTAAGGAACTAAGGATTTTGGACAACACAATAGCAAATTAGTAAAATATCAAAGGAAATGCTGTATTATTAATGGAAATAATCTTTTCTTGGAAGTCCATAAGGAAAAACAGCTTGATTTGTTTTGTCATATTTTTCAGATCCCATTGTCCAGAAATACCTGCTGTCATTTCTGACTTGTTTTCAGAAGCTCAAAACTCTTATAACGATGGCTTAAAAGCATCCCAGCTTCTCAGCTTCTTCTGAGCCGGCTACAGGATATTTTCCTTATGGAGGTGCAGAAATGCGTAGCAAACACCCATCTACAACAGGAGCTTAGCTTGGGTGAGGAGTAACTCTTTGAAGGGGGCGTCCCAAGCCCCTCCGCTTACGGCCCTGGTTTGCTCCATCGAGCGATCTCCCTCCACACAGACTCAATTCCTTTCCAGGAAGGAAGGTTTGGTGCTTCCAGGAGAGCTCCCAGTGCGCTCCAGCTTCTACGCACAGCCCAAGGCAGCTCTCCTGAGGCCGCTGGTTCTTAGCATATCGCTGAGGTGTCTATGTGAATTACTGGGTTATTCACTTTGGACACAGTTTGCACCAAGTATTCTGCATTATATTAGAGATAATTGCTGTTTTGTCATTTCAATAAAAATGGGTAGGCAGAATAACTTACCCCACTTACTAAGCACAGATGTTGGATCTTGATTTAAGTGTCTGCTGCCAAGCCTGTTGGTTAAGTGGAATGTGTCTGAAAAGACAGATTCTTACGGATTATCCTCATTTCTTCTTCGTGGTTATTCCTCCTCCTCACATAGTGACCAGGAAGCAGCCCTATGGCATCAGCTATAGTTGCCCACTTGTGTGTTTCACATCTTCCAAATGTGAACAATTATTCAAAATTATTATTCGTAAGGATGTTTCTTAACTGCAAAGTGTTTTATTGCTCAGCTTTTATCATGATCATAGAAAGTGGAAAGAGGAAGTGTTTGTACAAGTGAGTCACAAGTACTGACCTCTCTGTTAGTCTAAAAGTAATGCTGATAGTGAAAGCTCTTTTATTTACTAAGCTCCACTTTATTTAATCAATTTTTTAAAAATCATTTAGGCTCTATAACAGTACATACTTTCTTTGGCCCCTTGTTCTCCTTTTTAATCTTCTGATACGACTGAGATGTGTTTTTTAAAATTAGGGTTTCATATTTCAATGTGCATAATAATACAAGGTAGGAGGCAGAGAGGAAATGCGCATGCTCTTCCCCAACATTAAAAAACTTTTAGTTGGAGCCACTAGAGGGAGGTGCCCTTTCAGTTACGTTAAAGAGCAGCTGAACTAAAATGCTTCCTATGGAAAATTCAGAGCAGTATCCATTTTAAGACTGTGTTGCTGTGCAAGTTTAATGTCTAAATGGTTAAAAAAAATCCCTGAAAAAAGTTTGCCTACACAATTATGTGTAAATAGTAGATACCGATTTTTCTACATTTACTCGTAATGGTCAGTAATTTTGAAGAATATGCTAATCTGAATAGTTTTAATAGGTATTTTTTCCCTGAAGCATTGGGAATGAACATTTATTTACTAAAAGGCAAAACACTTGGAGATTAACTATAGGATTCTTTGTGTTTATTATATGCTTTGTGGATAGTTCAACAGATGAGATTTTCACACTTCCCCCAATCTGGCTCCATCTTGCTCAAATTCAGTTCATGTGTGAAATACGTTTTAGCTGTAGCTGGCTCCTATAACGGAGTGAACTTCTCAGCTCCACCCCTGAAAGGCAGAGCATGAGGCACTAAATTTCAGATATCTCTAGACTGGAAAGTAAGCCCCCCATGCATTTCTCACCAGAAGAACGATTAGATGCTAAAATGACCACCGCTGCACAAATAAGAGCTTCTCAGCCTTGCTGGCCTGTGCCTCATGCCAGCTCAGCAGGAGTTTTGGAGCTTCCTCACAGCCTGTGCGCCAGGCCTTGAGCAAGAGGAGTGTTACTAGCTCTGGGTCAGCTCCGCGCTTTCACTGGGCAGGAGGTAGCAAGAATGGTCCAAGAGCAGTTAGACTTTGATATGTTCAGAGGGGAATTAAGAGATGTTGGGTTTACAGGGCCTATGGAGAATGTGTGCAGGTGCTGGTAAAGGATGAGGTGAGTAAGGACTGTGGGTCTGAAGCCAGGAGTGCGGAGGAAAGCTTGGAAAATCCAACCCCTGGCTTTCCTGAAGCAGGGTAGGAAGGGTCTGTGCATAGGCACCAGCAGTGCTGCTGGGGAGACCTGGAAGGTATCAAGAGCGACTGTACTGGTGTCAAGAACAGGAATGCAGCTTTTAAGACTGCAAGACCCTCTTTGAGAATCAGAGACTCTAGGAAGAGGCAGGATCCACCTGACCAAGCGGGACAAAAGCATCTTTACCACCTGGCAAAAAGAGTTTTAAACTAGGAATGATGGGGAAGGATCTGACACCCTTTCTGGAGATCAGCATGACCAAGTGTCCCTATACTAATGCACACAGTCAGAGGTCTGCATGCAGCTGCAGGTGTGCAACCCCTTTGGGATCCCAGCTGAAGGGCTGTTCTCCATGGGCACAGGCTCCTTAGGAAGGGCCGGCCAGGTCAGGAACAAGGGGAGTTGTACACATGGGAGCTGTGGGAATGCATGGAGCTCTGCCCACGTGTGGGACATCATAGCAAAGGGAGATTCAAACCTGGCCTTCTCAGGTGAATGCTGTAATCTACCTAGAAGGCAGCAGAAATATGGTGACTGTTTTGTTGTATCATCGAAAAAGCTTAGTGGTAAGTGAGACTTATTTCATGCTCTTGTCTTTTGTTACTTTCCAGTGTTTATGGTCAGAAATGAGCAAATACAGCTTAGAAAGCAAAATGTAATGTTAGATTTTGATGCGATATAAACATGTGAAAGATGTGGTCTTGCTAACTAATAAAAAGGATTAAAAATGCAAAATTGCACTCAAAAATCAATTGTCTTTTGCAATGGAACCAGCCAGGAGCTCATGGGTGAGGATTGGAAGGTAGACCAATGTGGGTAACATTGTTGGGAAAATTCTGCTATAGACCCTCTAATCAGGAAGCCATAGATGAGGCTTTCTTCGTGTGACTGGAAGAAGCTTCACAATCATCTCATGGGCCTTTGTTCAGGAGGAGCTTGAAACACCCCAGTATCTGCTGGGGGAACAACACAGCAGAACAGAAGCAATCCGAGGGGTTTCT
Organism: Tinamus guttatus; assembly: GCF_059628265.1. NCBI lineage: Eukaryota > Metazoa > Chordata > Aves > Tinamiformes > Tinamidae > Tinamus > Tinamus guttatus. The sequence continues at coordinate 60,422 of NW_028288734.1, read as the reverse complement.
GGAGTGCGTTGGTGACACAAGTGATGGAGGAGCTGGGAAGGGCTGACGCTGCTCTGCTGGATCTCATACTAACAAGCAAGGGAAAACTAGTTGAGAATGTGGACATGGAGCAGCCAAAACAGTGACCATAAGATGTGTGGTTTTCATGAACAAGAAATCATGCTTGACCAGCCTGATAGCAACCCCACACAAGCCAAGGGGCTTGGTCTTCCTGGCTGGTTGTGGCTCCAGTGGGCAGACCGCTATTAAGCACTCACCTCCAGTTCTCTTTCCACATTGTGAAATGCTTAAGTAAATGCCTGAAGCCTTTTCCAAACCCTCTTTTGCATTCCTCTTGGTCTTCTCCATGTTTCATCTTCTCCTTTCTTTCAAATTAATATTTGCATTGGATCTCAGGGCACTAAACACTAAGAGCTTTTCCTGTTTTATCACCAGGAATATGCTGGGGTTTGTGTTTGTTGTTAGGTCTGATCATCCCCACAGAAATAAACTCCTTTTTTTCTGGCGTTTGTTTTTACAGTTGTGACTTCTCGGCGTCTAAAGCGGCACAAGCCGCTCCTCGCGAGCGTGCGTGGTGCCCGCTGAGCCCTCGGCCGGGGCCTCTGCAGGCGCTGGGGGAGGACAGCGCTGCGCCCCGAGCACTGCGACACTTCTGCGGCCGCCGCCGCGCGCAGCCCGCGCCGTGAGCAGCGCTTCTGGTGGGCCCTTCGCGTCCCTGCTGACTGGGCTCCTCCTGGACCACCACTTCCAGCTGCCCCTCTGTCACTGCCCTCTGCCCGGGTAAGTCTGTCCCCGGGGGGAAGCACCAGCGCAGAGAGTTTGCTTTGGCACAAGGGAACATCGTGACTAAGGCTTTCCAAACCCGCCTGCCACCTGAGTGCCATGCCGAGCTCTTTCCTCTGGAGGAAGACAGGCCAAGAGGGTCAGCTCTCTGTCTCAGTGTCAGTGATGCTGAGATGAGTCCCTAAGAGTTTGCTAGGGTTGATCAGATCGTCCCTCTGGGCAGGCGAAGGTGGGCGGTGAGGGTTTCAGGTGGCTCGGTGGATGAGGTCACAACCTTTGGCTCTTCCTAACCCTAATTTAAACATTTTTATTTATGGCTGCGAGTTTTGCAGAGTCCCAAAAGGAATTAAGTTAACGGGCCCGACCTAGTAATAACCTAATAAAATCAGATTCATGCCATGAGGAGGAGTCATTTATTACAGCTCATTTACCACCAGCTCTCGGAAGGATTTGTGGGCCTTCGTGGGGAACAAAAGAGCAGTTAGCGATCAGGGCAAGAAAAACAGCCTGGTTATTTTCCAGCCCCCGAAAACAAACACCTTTGCTCCCAGGCCACCTGGCAGCTGCCAAAGTGGCCGTTTCAGCCACTCTGCTGATTGCATTGTGCCGCTGAAAGACAGGCCAGGGAGCAATGGGAGTGCGATGAGGCTAAGGAAGGCAGCTGCTCTTTAGAAGGTTTTTTTTTTTTCCATTTTTTTCCCAAAAGTACCCGTTAATTGCATTATTGGGCCTCAGTCCTGAGAATGGTTAAGCAGATGGATAACGATCCTGTGAAGAGCGATGGAATGGCTCAAGCTGTGGTTGGGATTTCGGAGTGGTCCGCTGGCAGTGATCGCAGCAGATATTAACTGTTTCGTGGGGAAAACTATTTTCTTCTCTCTCTCTCTCTTGAGTTCCACACAGAGTGTTTTGTCTTGTGTTGGAGGAATCAGCTTAAAAGAGCTATAGATGTATTGATTTGGATTGCTAGCCTGGGTATTGCTTTAGCAGACTGCCAAGCACAGGCTGTATGGATCTAATAGACTGCCAAAGGCAAGGAAATTCAGGTGGAAGGATGCCAACCTGCCTTTAACTCACGCTGCTTCATATAGATAGCCCAAGTTTCTCATAACGTGTGCCCTAATACAGAGCTATTAAGTACACCACCAAGAACCAGACTCTGAGACCCACAGTCTTGAGTATCTTTGCTTCCCTTTGTGTTAACTTACTTACTTACATTTTCAAAAGACGGCTTTATAAAAGAGTGAAAGAGGTGCCGATAGGTAAAATAAAGCAAAACGAACAGGCTAAAGGATGGAAAATACAATTTGAACAAAAAGCTTTAATTTTAGGATTCTAGGACAGGAAAAGAGATTATTGTGGTTCAGAGTTTGTGAGGTGGATGTGTGTAAAAAAGCAAAATAGTTTCCATTAGGATCATAGTTAGCCAGCATGTTTAACACACTGTAACTAATCATCAGGATCAAGTATTAGAAGATATTTGATTTTAGTTAAAGTATATGGGGTCATATACCTTATTAAGTTAAATATTTGGATTGTCCTTTTCATAACATAATGTGTCCTTTTCACATTTTAGAGATAATCATCTAATGAACTCACATCATCTTTCTTTTGGCCTAACATCTTCAAACTGAATCCTGTAAATCCCTCTGAAACTATGTTGTTAAAAAAAAGAAAAAAGGCAGTAATGAATTTAACCAGCCAGCTAATGACACAGAGTCTGTATCGAGTGGCAAAATCAAGCCCCATCTGCAAAAACAAGAGGGTGCTGATTTACGCAGACTCGAGCCCCTAGAGGCTGAAGCATCCAAGGTGCGGGTGCGGATCCGGCAGCACCTGCCCTGCCTCCGTTGTTTTCCGTGTGGAGATTTCCTGCCCGCCCAGGCGCTGCCTCGGCCCGCGCAGGCCTGGGCCGCCGAGGCCTGCGCAGCTCAGCCTGCCTGCCCTCGTGCCATGCGCGTCCTCCTCGGGGGTTCGAGCTCATGGGCATTGTCATTCACCATCACGTTCCCAGAGCTCGAGCCTCATGGGCTTATATCCCTTCATATCCCACAGACGGACAGGAGTTCTCCGTGTGTGAAAGTCCCGTTGGCTGCTCTGAGTTGCTAACAGTCAACTGAGCAACTGAGCAAGGTTCTTGTGGGCTGCACATCCACGTGCTTGAGTTATGTGCATTACTGGAAAGCTACGGATGAAGTCTCTAAGCATTTATTTGAATTCGCTTTACATTAATGCAACCTGGAACTTCTGACAGAGATGAGCAGCCCACTGGTCCTGGCCACAGAGGGACCCGGTGGCCTTGCCCAAAGACAAAATGAGAGATTTCCTGTCCTGCAAGCAGAGGAGGAGTGGTACAGAAACAAAGGGCACAGAAGGGACAGGAATTTCTCAAACTGTAGCATATCACTGCAAAAGCAGAGCTAGATCCAGGCCAGCTGCTCCTGCACTATGTAATGCATTTCTGTTGCTTGTAATTTAATTAACTGGTTCATTTACAAACGAACCGCTCGTAGGCTGCCTGTTTTTTTGTTTTTGTTTTAAGAATTTTCCTGCTTACTTTAGAAGACTTGAATGAAAATTCTACTTATGTGCTCTTTTCCCGATGTTGAAAGAATTGAGAAGGTTTTTCACTTCCGCAGTGCGTGCCCTGGCTGACTGTGTTTTGGTTCACTTCCTGGACAGCACGGAGTGAATTCCTTCAGGTGAACCTGAAGTGGGGGAAATGCTCCAGAATACAATAAACTCCAGTGGCTTCTGGAGACCAGAGCAGGGTGAATCCGGAAGCCTCTGAGCTGGGCACAGGGCAGGCGCTGAAGCTGCTCAACCCAAGGCTCCGTGTTCCTGCTCCAGGCCGCGTGGCAGCAACCGCCCTGCACTGTTTTGAGTGGAGGTCCGTTTAGCTAGTGTTTCATAAGTGAAGTCAGACATTTTGCCAGAGAGGCTAAACCCAGAACTGGAATAAAAATAAAATAAAATAAAATAAAATAAAATAAAATAAAATAAAATAAAATAAAATAAAATAAAATAAAATAAAATAAAATAAAATAAAATAAAATAGTACCTACACTTACAAGGACAAGCTGAAACTCTGCCGGCAGCTGGAGAGGAACTCCTATGTTCTACAAGGGGACATGCCTGTCTGCTTGTAGAAAGCTTTCAGAGTCACAGCTGGGAGGGCTGTGACTGAAGGAGGTGATATTTATTGAAGCAGGAGTTTCAAACAGCCAGTGGCTGTGGCTGTGCAGTAAAGGTGGGTGCACCTGAAATTATTGTTTGCCTGAGGCACAGCTGCGTCTAGGTTCCCAAAGGGAATATCTTGATCTTTTTAGAATACATAAAGGCCATGCCATTTGTAGGGAGAGGTGAGACTTCTTAGGACTTTTTTGTAAGTGTGTAAATATATTTATATCTTTCCAAATGGCATCTTTCCAAAAAAGATTTGTAAGCTTGATTCTTGCAAGCCACCATTTAATTATTTGGGGCCTTTTGACATGTTTTATAATAGATAAAGTATTGTACAGTTGCTAAATGCTGAAAAAAAAATATTCTGATATCACCTGTCTCTCACAGCTCATTGGCACCTACATCAAGGCACGGGCCAGCAGGGTGGTGGTGGCAGCAAAGACGCTGCCTGCAAAGGCGGTGAAGTGTTTAAGATGATATTTTTAATGTGTCCTAGTCACCCCCAAACTTTGCTGCTATGGGACTAGCCCTATGGCAAAACAGAAGATGGGAGTGAAAAATCGATGTTGCTGCCCCTGCAGAAAGTGGGAGGAAAGGGTTTTTAGCCCCACTGAGCTCTTGGGAGCACATCCTGGTGTTTTCCAGCTGCTGGATCAGTCCCGAGGGAGGCTATAAAGGGATGCCCAAATTAGAGGGGTTTTATCAGCTATTGGTGTAACCTTGGCACTGTGCAGATGTTATGTGTGTCTGCAATGATTCAGGAGGAGACTGGGCTTCAAAACCCCTGAAACACTGCATGGACTGCAATGTTCGATGCACAGAGTGCAGCACACAGGAACCCAGCGTGCTGCTTTCCGCAGACTTCCCAGCCTGGAGCCGGAGACCCCCCACTCTGCACCGCGGGGCTCCTCTTGCTTTCGCTTGCAGAAGTTTGTGAAAGTTCCAGCTGAGCTCGCCAATAGCAGAGCAGTTATTCCTGTTACCGGAGAAGGCAGGAAACCTTAGTTTAAACATCTCCTTTACATAATTTGGAGTGAGAATTCTTGCAAACGCAGCTCTCTCACTTCCTAGGCAAATACCTGCGCCACATGGCTATGGAGTATTTAAGGGACTGGCTTTGGCAATCCATTAAAACTGTGAACTACTTTGTATAAGTAAGGGGATGCAAAAAGCACAGGAGGAACAGAGGAAACAACAACAGATGACCCAAAAGACAAAACATAGCACCAGAAACATGGCCCTTGTTCCTGTTACGTGTTAGTCACTTGTGCCCCTGATTAGACACTGCAGACAGACCAGGAAAGGGGCTCTCCGAGGCCGGGCTGGGCGGGAGGTGCCTGCGGGGCTGGTGGAAGCTCCAGGGTCAGCGCCTTGTCCCCCTGTCCCCAGTGCAGGTTTTCCCAGGAGGAACCCAGGCTGGAGGTGCCGATCTCCTTGTCGGGCCTGGATTCCCTCCGTGCGACTTCAGGCACCTGAAAGTTGCCACTGGCTCCACAAAACACGGAGCAGGGCGACGCGTTTCATTTACTGACAGTAGCTGAAGCAAAGCTGAAGGTGACGCCTGCCTCCTGCTTCTTTATCGGCACCTAAGACCTGGTTTAGATAACGCTATCACCCTCTAGTAGAGAAGAATGGCATTTATTTGCACAGGCCTCAGCTGCTGGGGATTTGGCACTCTCTGGGGAAGAGAAAGATCAAATCTCTGCCCTGGCAGCGGGGACTTTCCAGCCGCCTCTCAGAGTGCTGGGCTCACTACAAACACGTCTGGCCGTCCCCTGGGCCTGGTGCATGGAAAATCTGCCAGAAACATCCTGCGAGGAGGCTGAAGCGCCGACCTGCGTGGGGCGAGGGTGAAGGCATCGCCCAAGAGCTGACCCCTCTGCCCGGCAGCCCCGTGGGGAGCCCCGGGGGCAGCACTGGATGAGCAGAGCGAGACGCGGACCCTGGGGGCGGGTGACCCTGGAGTCCCATGAACCCCACTTGTGGGTCAGGCACGTCACACACCGGAGGACATGGAATCCTTTGCAGACCCAGCCTTCAGCACATACTAAAATCGACACAAAGCACGTACTTTGCATTTTTAAGGGATTCTTTTCCTATTGTTCTAATATATAAAAAAGGGGAAATTAAGCTTTACTGCAGCATTCATGAAAATATTGCCTTTAAATGAGTATCAATGGCAGTGTACATACTACACATTGGTCCTATACCTTGTTGTTAGTGCTGAGGCTTATCCCTGTATGTATCTGACCCTGTAATCAATCTTACTTTTCACAGTTGATTTACTAATCAACAGCCTTTAATTTCAATGCAATATAATTTACAAACACAGAATAAAAGGATGCTGAATTGATTTCCATCAACATTACAATGATTTTTTACCTGTGTACTTGTATGTGATCTGTGGCTATGTTGCTTCCCAAACAAACTAATTAATTAATAAGAATGATAAGATCTAATGAACAGCATTGACACATAGAGCCCTAATTTGTTTTGAATATAGATGGAGAGAATAAGCACCATGACACAGAGAAGGTTAATCTTGTCAACAGCACTGAATAGCTTTTTTTTTTTTTTTAATAGCCATTACCAGTCAGGCCTAGGTGTTATATAAACAGTATTCTTTAATGCCTCGAATGGGGAAAGAACTGAAGAAACACCAAAATGCTGCTAGCAGCCGGACAAAAGAGAGGAAACCCACCAGCCACAGGGAGCTTTTCCTGGACAGGTCCCCTGAGGAAGCGGTCACTGGGTGTCTGGGAGCTTGCAGCACTGCTTGATGTTGAGCATAACAAGCAAAGAGCCACAGCCTCAAAAGCCATAAACCAAGTGCCCGGCGTCCGTAACGCAAACAAAAGATACTCTGGCTAGAAATGCTACAGAAGCGCCTTAAAATAATCTTTTGAATAAGCCAGTAACATCTAAGGCATTGGCCTTTTCTAAGACTAAGGCCACCAGGTACCTTAGGCAATAACATAGCAGTTGTGTTGAAACACTGACGGTCACGCTACGGTGCCTCCCGCAGCGCTTGCGCTGGCCAACCAGCCCACGCGAGAACGGACTCCTACCGGAAGGAGGGTCTCCCTGGGCGCGAGGGGACGTTTCCCGCATGCTGGCTCCTCCACGGACCGGCACGTTCGCCACTGCGGACCACGAATTTGCTGTGAACTCGGAGGAGGGAAGCGCTCCAACGGCACCGGGCACGTTCCCGCGCCGCGAGCGACGGCCAGGGAACAACCCCGGGGCCGCGGCCCCGCGCGCAGCCCCTCCGCAAGCTCCGTCACGGACACCACGGCACAGACGCTCCGCAGCGGGGTAGGCAACTTTATTCGGCTATCGCAATAATTTAAAGTATTTACACACAGCACAGTCACTCTTTTACACAAACATATACTTACTGGTATATTCACGAACCACATCTAAAAGGTTTTGCAAAGACTGACACATTGTGGGGTTTCCAAGCATGAAAATAAAACCTGCAGCCTTCTAAAAGACGGCCATTCGGCGGCTCTGTGGAAAGCAGTGTTCCCTCCACGCTTAAGTTCTCCCCAGAGACCATTCACTAGCTTCAAAATATCCACATGTTTGGCATTAACTAGAGCTCTCTTGGCTACGGCAGACTTGAAGAACGAACATGTGCAAATAACATTTTCTCAAGAAATCCCACAGCAGGAACAAGAAAATGAAAAACTTTTTAGAGGAAGTGCTACGGTTCTGAAATATTACTTATCTGAGGGGCTCACAAGTCAATACTAGTATACATATATATATGGAGATATATATATATATATCCATGGGGGACGTGCGCCAGCAGCGGGTGCGGATGCGCGGGCGGCCGTGCCAGGCTCCTCCACAGGCTCCCGGCCGGAGCATCGTCACCCAGCGCAGCCCGCGGGGCCCCGCCAGGCTCCGCGGGGAGCAGCCGGGACCAGGGGAGTCCTAACGCACCCGAAGCGGCGCCAGAGACACCCATGCTCTAGCCCAGGATAAAACACCCTCGCCAGCCTTAGGCTCCCTTCCTCTAATGCTTTCTCCTGAGCAACACACCAGGCAAAGGGGTAAGGAAGAGCTTTTCTGAGACAAGGCCATGGGCATCCCAACCGCTCGCCAGCGCCCAAGGCAGCCAGAGGAGCCTCTGTACAAGCACAGTGGGCGAGCAAGTCCTGCCGCCCGCGGCACGGCGAGCCCTGGCTCGGCCTCGCGTGGACGCGCACCCAGCGGTCTCACGAGAGCGCGGTCCAGGGAGCAGTAAGGCCGGCGTGGGTGAAGGGGGTATTTTAGCAGCTGTTAAGGCTCCCCTTTCCTGCTGCGGATTAAGGCAGTAGGCAGACTTAGATCTTTAGGCCACTGAAGCACTTTTCTCCTAGTCTCTCAGGAGGAAAATTCCAGAGCCTCAGGGTTCATCTCCCCCTTTTAATGCACAGAGGGCACCCCAATCTAGAAACGGGCACATGATTTCTCTAGTCCAGCTCACAGAATAACTTAACTAACTTCCCAGGTAGCAATAATTATTTTGAAGAGGATACAAACAAGTTACCTAACCCTTTCTAAAGTTACAAGAACTAGACAATTTAAGCATCTCTAGAAATCAACGCTCCAGTGCTCTATAAAACTACAGAAGTCTTGCTCCAGTGCAGTCACCGGGGGAAGGCTGTAGGACTTGTCTTCTTTTAAAAAATCACTCTATAGAGATGTCAGGATTACAAAGGAGGTTTTGTATTTCAGGTCTCTGCAGCCTAGTGCTGTGCAGCGCAGAGGCAGAGCGCTACAAGAGGGTCTGGTCTTTTGAACCCCCTCCAAATGGGGAAGGAGCATTTGTTTAAGGGACAGAATAAGGCTCCCTTCTTAATTGCTTTTCACTAGAGAATGCAACAAATCACCAGCATGATTGTAGGAGAAGAGAGGTGCTAACCTCTACAGTCAGAGGGAGGCCAGAAAAGAATATAATTAAAAAAGTTAAAACAAAGTAGTACATTGAGGGAATGCTGGGTATTGTATGTACACACGTATATGTATAATACATAATTACTCAGATACACACATAAATATTTAATATATAAAAAATAAAGTGCTTTCTATCGGGTCCCAATGGAGGGACATTATAAAACATTTCACCAGCTGCAAAACAAATAGATACAAAGAATACTACATCCAGCAGACATGGAAACAGGAACACAATATGTACAATCTGGTGGGCGTCCCAAGACAAAACATCCCCTTCATATACATGGTATATACATATATACTCATCTTTACTCAATATATTATGACAATATATATTTCAAAACTTTGTTATGGACCAAAAAAAAAAAAAAAAAAAAAAGACCCTACAAAAACGCACCAAGGATCAGGGCAGCAAGTCCGAGCGCGACGCCGGGGCTGCCGCGCGCGCCGGCGGCTCCCGCGCCGCGGGGGAAGATGTGCCAGCGCTCGCGGCGCGGGTGCAGCGCCTCCACGTCCCGCAGCGCGCTCTGCGCCGCCGCCGTGAAGTTGGCGTCGCCCGTGGTGAGCAGGTCGAAGACGCACGAGTAGAAGTAGATGTCCTTCACCAGCATCTTCTCGTGGCACGCCGAGGTGGCGCTCTCCAGCGTGTAGGCCGAGCGGGCGCGCGCGGCGGCCGGCGGCCCCGCCACGGGCAGCGGCAGGTGGCCGCTCGCGTCGATGCGCTCGCCCGACGGGCAGCCATTCACGCACAGCTGCAGGTCCTGGCTCTCCTCGTAGGCCATGGCCAGCTCCTGGGGCATGCGGATGGCCAGCGTGAGGTAGCGCCCGAGCTGCCGCACGTACACCGTGGTGCCCATGTACCGCGCGTGCATTTCCACGTACTTGCCGCTCACTCTCTCCACGATCCGCAGGCTCCTGGTGCTCCCGTCGCCTCCGCTCGTCGTGCCATCCACAAAGGCTGCGGGTAAGTCGTCAGTCACTGCCTGGTAGACCTTCTGATCTGTGCAGTCTTGGTACGACTTGAAGATAATTGTTATCTGGGAGAGGGGAGGAGGGGAAAAAACAGCAGTTAACAGCATGGAAAGAAATACACATTTCCATCCCTTTTCCATTCTGCAGCTGTGACTATCTGGGCCTGCCCACTAAGCTCAGAGCTCGACGCTCGTCCCCGCTCAGAGAACGGTCCGCACACCCACTCAGAAAGCGGCGTTTTACCAGATGGCAATTGTTAGATTTGTTCTCAGCTTGGCCTGAGAAACAAGACTATTAGTGTGTGGCAACTGCAACAAGGTCAGGAAAGGAAAAGGTTGTATATTTAATTAAGCATCACAACTCCCTCCTGCCCGATGGTTTCTTAACGCGCCGGAATGCATCCTGCAGTTGCAGCGCCGCGTATGTGCCAAGTAATTCCCACTCTGCTGGCTGCTCGGGCTGAAGCGTGGGACGAGGCTGCACGAAAGCGCAGGCAGGAACTGCAGGATTCGGTTTCCTTCACTTTCAATATCCTCATCGGACAGTGGCTGCGTGACTGGCTCTTGTCGGAGGGCCTCGTGCTACAGGAATGAGGCCAGGGGCAGATGCATTAGAGTGCGCCGCTAAAGCACCGACACGCTCACGGCCGCAGCCCGACCGCGGCGAGACAAGATGCAGCACCAGGAAAGGCAACTAGTCAAGTGACTGGTTACAGTTCCTGAATTAGCCCTAGGAAATGGGAGCTTTGAGGCTTCCGGGCCACAGACGTCAGGGAAGGAGCCAGCAGAGCAGCCCAGCACGGCCGAAAGGCGCCCAAGGACGATGCCTTTGAAGGGCGATGGGCAGCGCACACCAATTGCAACCACTTTTAACGTTGTGACTCGCTTTTTAAAGCTTTATCCTTATTTGAATAAACCACAACAGAAACAGCAGGTCCTCCGGTCTCACTCGGAGGAGATAATTAGGCTATTTGGCAGAGCTGGCACACGTCTGGTGGCCTGCTGAAAAAATAAAGTGCATACTGAAGGGACAATATGAATATTAGAAACAGAGATGCTGCTTCTTTTCCTCAGAGAGGAGGAAATAGTCCTCCTCCTTCTTGAAAAGGTCAAAGGGTATTTGGCACTAGAAAAGGGGACTTTAATCATTATTTTTACCCTTGACTGACTTGACTACATCAAATCTACTTAAAGACCATCATTTAAGTGCATTGCTATAAGATTCTGAGTATTCCAAAACACAGTTCAAAACTGTTTTCTGAGCAGTGTTAGTGCTTTCCTTAAAATTTATGGCAACCTCGCGTGCTTTAATTCCAAATAACCAGCACACTTCTGCATAACAGCTTTGGTTTCTTACCCCCTCGCTTTGAAATAAGAGCCAGAGGTTAAACAAACAGCTGGGTTACAGACAACTCGAATAAAGCCTCTCCCCTCGCTCGCAAGCCTCACCTCTCCGTAGCAGCTGTGGAGGACGGGAGCCTTCCTCCTAGCACGTCTTCCTCCCGCTCCCACCTCTCCGAACACGCAGGCATGCGCTAAATATCACGGCGCTCGTTGTTAATGTTTGCTTTGTCCCGCTCGGTTGACGCTCTGTCAGTCTCTCTCTCTCAGGCGCACACACACCGAGTACTTGCTATTTTAATTCCATATGTTCCCACTGGTGCTGTCTGACTGGAATTTTCCAACGGCTTTTCTTTGCTTTAATCAGTTATACGGCTAGCTTGAGACCAGCTGTACTCAAGCAATCTGCTCAACTCATATCTGTGGGCCGCAGCTGAGCCTGCAGGTCTTTGTCCAAGATCTGGACAGCGCACGCGGATTCTTCCCTCAAGTTTCCGGGCGTTTCCTGCTGCAGGGACCCCGTGGCCTCACCACGCTCCGCAAAGCGAGGCCAGCAGGGCGGAGAGGAGGCTCCGCATCCGCCTGCTGCACGGTCCGTGGGACACCCCGGGCCTCTCTCCCGGCGCTGGTTCTTGCGCTCTCTGCGGAGACCCTGAGGGTCGCAGAGCTCCGTGTGTGACACCGAGGTACCCGTGCCTCCTGCGGAGCCTCCGCGCTGCTCCATGCGGAGCCCCCCGCACTGTCGCACGAGGCCGCGTCCCGGGCAGGACCCAGGGCCGAGGCCTCCCACCACACGAGCGCCCCGGCGCTGCCCAGACGTGCTGCGGACACGGGGCCGCACGCCGACGCCGCGGCTCGGGCCAGCCCGCCGGGCGCTGCGCCTGCTCTCCCACCAACCCCACGGGGCACAGACCCGCAAGGTCCTTCTCCTGCCGCCTGCCCCTGCCAGTGCAAAGGCAGATAAAGCAAGTTTCCCCACAGACCCTTCTCTTCTCTGAGGTTTTCAGGGCAACCTTTTCCACTATGCAATGCTTTATGCAGCTCCAAATAACCACGTGCCATACGTGCGCACATATTTTTAACACTTTCTATACATTGGCTGGGCTGCAAAAACGCCCCCACACAGCTGTTCATGTGACACTGTTTACAGACCAGAAATTATAGCCACCTTTTCTGCACCTAGGAAAAAAGAAATCCAAATGCTTGGGCCTCCAGATGAAGGAAGGGTTTTTTTTTTGATGTTACCAGGCCCGAGGGTCGGGGCACACACGGCTCTGAAGCTGCTGCGGTGAGGACCAGAGCAAGTCTTTGCTGAAGGATGGCCGAGTCCACACTATACATGCCTCACTTACATGAAAATTACTAAAAACAAAAGCAGTCTACGTACAGAAACCTACGGAGAGGTTCTATATGGCTTCAATCATATAGAATACACACAGACGATTACTCCCAATACACTCCAAAAGCCTTTCTCTGCTTTGTATCAATATAAGGCTTGTGAATATGGTTTCCTTCTTACAGGACCTTGGGATCTTGATCCCATCCTAGTATTTCATCCATCCCTGCTTCTGCTTCCATTTCCCCCTTCGTGGAACTGTGGGAAGGAGGGAGCAAACAGGGGAAGAGAGAAGGAGAGAGGAACAGAGGAAATGGAAACCCTAAGTTTCATAAGCAAACTCAAATTAGAATATGCAGACCCAAATGCAATCCGTCTCCTCAGTGACTTGCTAGAAGTCTCTGCAGAGGTGCCTTTCCACAGGCCAGCCTTGTTGCAATGCATGAATTAGTCTGACCAGGCGAGCGTAGCGCTGTTTGGCACCTCTGCGCCCTACCGCCCTCCATCACTGATGGACAGCGCACCGCTGTGCAGCCGGAGCATCGATGCCTTTCTTGAGCCCTCCCTTCTCCTCTGTGCCCAAGCCACTTGGCTCTGATCATTCACTTTTAATACTTCTTTACTCAAAGTCTAGCCCACCCATAGCCATAAGACACAAGCTCCGATATCTAGAAACACCATCTCAGGAGTCCAGGTCTTCTGCACTTACTGCAATCAACACCGCGATGCCTGAGGAGAGAGTTCAGACCTAGCTGGCCTAGCCTTAGGCCACGCTTCAGACTTAGCTTTGGGCAGTTTTTGATCTTTCCCAGTTTCACCCACTATTTTAGCAGGACAGTGCCCAGACCCACGCTCATGCAGACCCTACCACAGCCCCGCTGAAGGCTCACAGCGCTACCAAAACTCACAGAGCCACCCCCTCCTTCCCAATTGCTATTCCCAACTTGTCAGAGCGCAACACCCGTCGTGTAGAGGTTACAGCCACCATCCAGGCACGTAACAAGAAAAGCTAGTCCAAGGGCCGGGGAACATTGATCCTAACAAGGACTTTATGTGAGTACTTAGCAACTCAAAGAACAGATACACGCACTGAAACACAGCCCCTGCCTGCTTCTTACAACATGAGGCTCTGCCACTGAGCAATGAAAACTTTCAGATGCTCTCATTATGCACCATTTTGAGCTAAGGGAAAACTGGGCAAGGATAATGTTTCAAGAGAAACACAGCCCTGATGGTTTGGTAAAGATTTCATAAAAGCACTGGAGAATAAGCAGTAAAGATGTTTCAGCAAGAGGTCTTGCAGTACTAGACCGGAGGTCTGCAAAGATGCCTGGGAAGCCTGTGAATGACTTTGCAAGTGATCCGCAAGCAGCAGCGACGAAGAGCCCATGGGCAGACAACTCCTCAGTATGCATGAAATCTCTGAAGGCATCTGCAAGCTTCTGCAGTTCATGCCTGCAGGACAGTTAGAAGTACAGTGCATTAAATGACCTCCCAGTCTCTAACTGAAATTTTCCCAGCTTCCCTTTCCAGAAACCTGCAGCAGGTAGGAAGCATCCAGAAAGTTTTATCTTAGAAACCAAGCACCACCCAGAGGACACCCCTTGAATAATAAAGCAATGCTGAAGGGTGCAAGGAGAGATTTAGTAAAGGAAAACCATAAGGACTCATTTGAAAACGGGGATTCATTCAGCCTCATTTAAAGCCACATGACATGGCAGCTCCTTTTTATACACACAGCAGGTTTTTGGGATGAGACAAAACCAGAAGATGTGCCCCAAATGCTAACGGCAGCAGCACAGCTCACGGGAGGCAGGAGCCCTTCCCCTGAGGTACCTGCACGCAGACCCGCCAGTCCCAGCCCACACTGACTCACTGCGCGAAGCCACTTTCTCAGCGCGCTCCTTGCTGAGGGAGACACAGCTCCAGAACAGAAGCTCTCCAGCTTATGCATAGGCTTGAGACACGTTTTGATCCTCTCGGGTATGCTGGAAGGGGTTCAGGGAATTAACTGTGTGGAGTCAAAGAGAGATTTAGAGGAGACTATCTCAGTGATGTTGCTGAGACCAGTTTTATAAAGCTAAACTGGTCACTTGCAGAAACGTCCTGCCTTTCCCTGACCTGCTACCGCCCTGCGTCAGGGGTGCAAAGGGGAAGGGAAGGCACGGGGATCCCATGCAGGACAGGGAAGGCAAGAGGAAGTCGGGCTGAAAGAAAGATCAGTCAGGAAAGCATCACTCTGAGATGGTCGAGGAAGTCACCATTTATTAAAAAACAACAACAACAAAAACCAAAAAACCCTCCAGGAACATCTGGCATCTAAAATTAACTTCAGTACTACCCAGAACTTGATCAGTCACATGTCCTTTAATCAATGGGACAGCAGCTGAAGTATTCCTTGTTCACTTTCCTGGTGGACAACCCGAGGTGGTGAAGGACTCTTCCACCCTGCAGCGAGTTTACAACGTGTATATAACAGCAGGCAGGTAGAGCCTGTTTAAGTGCCCAACATTAGCATTTAACTCACATTTCCACGTCTGAGAAAAACCCGCCATTCTATCTGCTACTGGATTCTCCTTCCTTCTGCCCCAAGACACCCCCAGAGCTACGGAGACAGTCACACGACACTGCCAAGACCACGCACTTCTCCTCCTCCTCCTCCTCCTCCTCCTCCCCTGCTCTTTGAACGACGGGGTTCAAGGCACCGAGGCTCCAACAACATTTTTCCAGCAATGGTCCCAGAAACTGAGCAAGACAGACAGACAGTTTAGCACTGGACAAACTGCCACAGCTTGTCCTGGAAAACAGTCCCTAGTCAGGCCACAATGTCCCAAGCAGCGGGAAACAGCAATGTTTATCTTCACATTGATAAAGCTGGCAAACCCCAAAGGCCAGTATGTGCCCAGGAAAACTGTAGTATTTTTGCTGTGGGTCCTGTTGTTCCTTTGAGTCCGCCCAAAGCAACACAGCACATTGGAGTGACTGAGGGCGGCTCTGTAACAGAGCTAAATGAGCTTTCCTTACGGAGCAGGAGATTGCCCTGACAGTGCCAAAGGCAGGAGCAGGGAGTGGAAGCCACATCCGAGAAAGGTCTGAGATGCAGCCTCGAGGTTGCATTCACCTGCTGCCTTCCAGCTCACACAGTGCCAAGGTCCTTTTCTCCAGGGTTCTCTATCTGTTCTGTTCCTAAGAGTAAAGCCTAACTGTTTTCAGCATGTTATGAAGCAGGCACCAGTTGGCTGTGGACAAAAGGTTTTGTTTTTGGTCCTGGTTAGTCCTTGACCACTCTTGGTACTTTTATAACCATGTTGTTTCTCCAACTTTAATTTCTTTCATGGAGACAAGTGATCAAAAAACAAAAGATACAGATAATAGATAGAACGCATCAACAGAGGTAGATTTTAGTGTTGAAATAAGCTAAAGAGATGCTAAGATAATCACGAGGGGAGGTTGGAGCCTGCCCTATCTCCAGGTCAAACACTGCTCACAGGGGAGGTTCAAGGACAATCTGTCTAGAGACACAACCATGGCCACCTCATTTGGGCACAGCCGGGTGGCTCCTGATAGGAAGAAGAAAGCCCTTCTTTTAAGCACCTTGGTAAACCTCATCCTTTCAAAAACATCCCAAACGCATGGAAAGTGCTTCAGCACCTACATTTTCACGCTGTTCGTGGCTACCTGTCAAGCCAGTTCATGCCCTGCCCTATGCCCAAGCATAAACTAGCGCACACAGGCTGAAGGACCCTGGGCTCTTCACTCTCCCTTTCTGCTCACCATCCTCCTGGCTCTCCAGAAACAAAACCACAACGCCGCTCTGTAAGTCCCTGAGACTATCTGCTCCACCTCGTGAATGAGGTGGCTTTTGACTGCAGCTCCCCAGCAAAAAGGTAGTATGGGCCTCCTCTGAGGAATAAAGCTCCAGTTCGTTACCTTGGGCAGGAAGTCTCTAAGAATGAGAAAATTAATCATACGTGGTCAGTGATCTGATGCTCCCACTCAGAAGCCCGACCGAACAGTAACTGGAAGATGACTGTTTTAATATTAATTATTTAAAGGAGAGTAAGTACAGGGTGTTCAGTCCAATGATTTCCTCTTGCAAAAATAGAAATGAGACTGCAGAAGAGATACCTAAGTGTTTTGACTCTGGGAAAAAGAGCACTTACGCACTGTTTCATTACACTGCTAATGCAGTCTATTCCCAGATTCAAGGCTTTATGCCCAGCAAACCCACCACAGTAAAAGCTCTGGGTTTATTACTGCCTCTTTGTTTTCCTTTCCCTGCCCTCCCCATGCCCATTCTCCACATCTCACCCCTAAGCTATCTGCTACAAAACACCTGCATGGAAAGGGCCCCTTTCCCACTTCTGAGCACTGCGAACGAGGAAGAAAGTTTTCCATAGGGAAATGCAGGCACTTCTGCCTCATTTGCTACTCTGGGATAACTGGGACAGAGATAGCCCACACTGGTCAAAGACAACAAGAATTTTGTTCCCCTCCAAATAAAGCCCAAGACAAAACAAGAAAAACCCTATTCAAGGCACCATATGACATCCTTCCTGCCCACTCCTCGAATCCCTTTGAAAATAGCCATTTATCCTCAGGAGCTCCCCCAAGCCTGGGGAGCTCTCCCTGCTCTCCAGAAATCAGATAAGGAAACGCCAGTGACCTGCACCAGGGTCACTCGGAAAATGTGCTTCCCAGCTCCTCGGTGATCCTTCACTCCCCACCTGAAAGGCCCTGGGATCCTATGCCAAGGGGCACAAACAGATCAAACAAGCTCAGAAGAAAGTGGAGCTGCAAGTTTCAACTAGACCACAGAATATACAATAGCTTTGTTCCCTCTGAAGAAACAGATGTCCTGACTATCGGCATCGCAAACATGCAAAACACCTACAAACAAACTGCCAGGAGCGTTCTGTGAACGCACACGCATCTCCCACAGGAGGACATACCTTTCCAATTAAGGAATTGGAGGAAGAGTTTTCCTGCTTTCCATTCTTTCCTGCCAGCTGTGTAGTTAAAGCAGAAAAGCATTCTTTTATTCCTTATTTTCTTGTTGAAAGCCACCTGATGGCCTCCTGTTCTCTACAAGCTTAGTGGATAGCCCTCAAATTGCTGGAACTCCTCAAGTCACATAGGGTTTGGAGCAAGAAGACAACTTTAGAGAAAGCTCCCTTCCTTGTTGATTCCCTTAAAGGTCATCCCAAACACCAGTGAAGTGTGGTAAATTTGAAGGAAAGAACTACCTACAAGGCTCCCAAAACAGCCAATTCAGATGTCAGGGGAAGTTGGATCACTGCAGGTGGGGCAAAGATTCAATATTCTGTTCCTACACCTCCTTTAATTCTTTCCCCTGAAATGGGCACTTAAAAAATAATTCAAAGCTTCCATACTTTTTGTTATTACTTTTACTAGGTCTGCTTTAGAGAGGAGGAAGAAGGATAGCTTGCAATTTGATATTTGCTTCTCCACAACTCAAACTCATCTCCCACTGAAATTAAACAGCTATTTAAAACAACTGCAATGAAAAAAAAAAACGAAACAGCAAGACTGGTGATAAAGTTCTGAGAAGTTTTCTTACTGAGAAGGCAAGTAGCTTACTTGCACGCTCCAAGTTAGAAAAACACTGTCTAGATAAACACTGAAACTGTTTTCTTGCTCTTTGAGCCATATCTTAAGCTTACCATATTTTGGGCCTACACCCAAAATAACGTAAGCAAATGCAGCAGCACCATCACAACCAAGATGGAACACTTGTGGAAAGGACAAAAAAAACGTTACACGAATCAATCCAGCAGTGGAGTTTAATAGGCCTCTCCTGTACCTTTTATAGCAGCCTGCCCCATAAAGAAATCAAAAGGATGCATTAGAGATATTAAAATTTATCTTGAAAAGTTACTTGTACATGCAAAACACAACCTTCATTTCCCAAAGAGGTGTGCTGATAAAAGTTTGATTACCTGCCAAGAAAGAAAACAGTCAAGTACTGTGTGCATTTAACAGATAGTGCTGCTGGGGATTTCTAATATCCCAAAGCTTACGTCTTATTTCATTTAATTGCTCCTGCACACTTAACTATACTTGTGCAACTGCAGGGATGTCAAATCCAGTACCACTATTGCAGAAGCGAAAATATATTACTGCTTTTTGCAGAAGGCCAGAGACGAAAATACACCAAAAATCTCCAAAACCAGATGCATTAGGATTAGAAATAAGACTAAAGCAACTCTTTTAAAAACACATTTTTCCCCTCCAGTATGTATAGACATTTACATCCTCAAATCCCCATGGTTGCCTGTTCCGGAATACTTTCTCACCCATAACATGCAACAGCAGTCAATCATTTTTAAAACACAGTCAAAAAAGAGACCTACCTAAGATATCTACTACTACCAGAAATACTCTCTGCACTTTTCCTCTGGTACTCTCAGGAGCAGAGCACTAAAGACATTAGCAAAACAGAGGATAAAACCTTTCTGACATTATGCACTGTAGCTTTCTCTTGTACTCCATCCTTAATCATCTTGGAAGGAAAAAAAAAAAGAAGCCAATGGAGCAGATTTCTCAAGAGACTGGAGTCTCTTTCGCAAAACTTGAACAAGAAGTGGACAGTTTCATTCCTTCATTTTATACTCCCTCACACTACCATGGCAATTGTGCAGGCTCTAGCCTACTCCATGTGTAAGAGTGAGAATTTCCCAGTGCTGATGGTCTGGAAAGACTGCAGCATTTCCCAACAAGGTTGATTCTGCTCATTTTCCTCCTTTAAGGACACCTGCTACCTGCTTTTGGCATAAAGACCTAAGTACTCTCCTGAAAGAAAGGGCATATGCATAGAGGGCATATGTAATAGAGCATTTATTTCCCATGCAGCCACTTAGAAGCGGTTGGGAAGAGAGCAATCTTAAATTCTGCCCACCTGCAGATGGACCCACACTGTCAGTAGGATTTTCAGGTTGTTGCTTCCTTCATAGAGCCGGGGTGCTAAGACCCTTCCAACAGCCATGTGGCACCAATGTCTCCCCCCGCCCCCTCCCTTTTTTTTTCCTTCTCTCCTTTTCCTCTTTTTGGGCCTACCTACTCTCCGTTCTCTGCACTTCTCCTTCTGGCCTCCCCTCTGAACCTTCAGTGCCTGGCAAACTTGTAGCACTACTCTGTCAGCGTTTTAGTTTTTGCTTTCAGCTGTTGGGGATGTACAATTTACGGAAAGCAGTGACGTTCACTCTTTCCTTCCTCTGACCCTAGGATTTCTGCCTAGTAAAGGAGCAGTCACAAATGCTGCAAGCTGGTACCTGTCTTAAAGGCATCAGTTTAGTGTTTTTAAGTGTTTTCCTGGTGATATTTCAGGGTAGGAGGAAGGGGTGTTTTGAGGGTGAACTTCTTTACTGGGTAACAGAGGGTGTGAGGGTGACAGAGCTCTGGAACAGGCTGCCCAGAGAGGTTGTGGAGTCTCCTCTGGAGATCATCCAATCCTGCCTGGATGCCACTCTGTGCCACATGTACCAGGTGTCCCTGCTTGAGCAGAGGGGTTGGACTAGATGATCTCTAGAGGTCCCCTCCAACCTCAACCGGTCTGCGAAATCAGCAAATGAGCAAATTCACAGAATATAAGCCCAGCAACTGTATTTTCTAAACACTATAGCCTCAAACATTCTCAGCCTCTTCTAACCTGTCTACCCCCTGTCAGGGGTAATGGCTCACTGCTGCTACGCCTCTGACTTAACAGCGACCCATACCTTGTTTGTAGCAGTAGCACTGGATCCTGGGACCACAGGCACGTTCGTCACTTGCACCGATAGGTAGTTATTGTCTATGAGGGGCCAAGCCCCTTCCACTTTGCATGTCTGGAAGTGATCCTTGAAAGTCCTCAGGTGAGGGTCACCAAATAAGCCACAGAATACATAGGTGGGAGGAGAGAGCTGCTCCCCACCGCGCTGCTCCCTGGTGCCCACGCGGGCGCTGTAGTGGCAGGGGTCGTGTGTCACCTCGGGGTTGGTGGAAGACGTGGGCCCGTCCTTGGAGCAGTTCCTCTGGCTCATGAGGTCGCTGATGCCGAGCACCGCGGAGTGGTAGACGAGGTTTCCGCGGCACACCTTGGAGTTGCGGTAGGTGCAGGCCGAGTACGCCCGCAGGGCCTTGCAGAACTCCAAGTCAAAGCCATCCAGAGCGGAGTTGAGATGCGACGTCAAGGCCACAAAGTCCGTGGTGCACTTCTGGATGCGACAGTGGGTCTGCAGCTGGCAGTCACCTGCGTGCAAAGCAGAAGGCAGAGGGAAATCAAGCAAAGCTCTGGGACTGCAGTCCCTACGCTCCCCTCCCCACCCACAGGCACTGCAAAGAAACAACAGAAAGACACCCTAGAGGGCTCACCCCCTGGGGAAAGGCTCTACTGAGGAGAGAAATCCCTCTTTCTCCTCCATAGGGCGTTGTTTGGCAGGAGAACAGAGGGAGGGCAACACAGGCCATTTCTCTCAAAGGCCGAGGTGACCCAAGCGCGACTTCATTTTCATCTAGACAATGGCAAGCACTGGATTAAGAGCATTTAACTCCTGCCAAGTGTGAGCCCAGAGTTTCTTTTCCAGGTGATATCAAGCCGATGATGCAATTCTACCCTTAAGTTAATCACTTAGTCAATAAGTGAGGCTCTATTTAGCCTTTCAGTGCTTTCAGCGACAAGCTGCTGAACTTTAAAAGAAAACCCTGCTCCTGCTAAGGACATGAAAAAGGAAGCAAGCGATGCAGGTTTAGACAGAAACAAACTGAAGGAAGCAGGGATCAAAGCTCCTCTTCAAGAAAGCAGCAGAAAGGGGGGAGGGAAGGGGAGAAGATGGAAGCAGGCCATGAGCGCGCTCTGCTCCGCTTCCCTGCCTGCTGTCTGCCAGGGAAGGGCAGCAAACCCGGCCTGCAGCAAACCCAGGCTGCCAGCCAGGGCCCCCACGCACCGCGACGGCCCCGCTCCCAGCCCGCGAGGACAAGGGCACAGGGGCCGCAAGGAAACTCCTCGCAAGCACAACCCGGGGCACTCGTGAGGCTCCAGCAGCAGGTACACAGCCCCCTCGACACGAGCAAACCAGTTGCGCCTTATCTGATCACCGGATTTCCGCAAAGAAAATGCAATTACCATCCCGGGAGGTGAAGCGGCACTTTTACAGCCCTCCCTTTAGCTGCCGCGACCCGGAGCCCCTGAAGCCTCTTGGGGCAACTGCGGCGCAGAGCAGCTCGCGGGGGCGGTCGGTCAAGGCGACGAGGGCCCCGCTGCGGGGGGAACAGGGTCTGCTCCAGGCGCGGGGGCGGCAGAGTGGGCGGGAGCCCACGCGGGGCCGCGGCTCCCGCGCCACCCGGCTGCGCGCGCCCGCCCGCACCCCCAGCGGCCGCAGGGCCGGGAACGGCAAGGAAGGGCTTCGGAAAGCACCGGCGAGGCGGGACAAAGGGGAAAGGGAATAACGCGGGCTTCATCCACGCTCCGTTCGCTCCGCTGCTGCGCGGCCTGGCCCGTCGGCTCCCGACCGCCGCGGGAAACGCGGGTGCCCGCGGACCGCCCTGAGCCGAGCGCGGCCCCCGCGGCGGGAGAGGCCGCCGCGACCCCAGCGCTCCGGGCACCGCGAGCGGCGGCCCGCGGGCGCAGCGCGAAAGGCGCGACCGAAACGAGCGGGCGCGGCGGCCGGCGCCGCCCGTACCTGCGCGCAGCAGCAGCCCCAGCGCGGCGAGCAGGCCGAGCGCGGCGGGCGGCCCGCGGCGGCGGGCGGGGGGCGCCTCAGCCCCGGCGGCGGCGGCGGCGCGGGGGGGCGCTGCGCTCCCCATGCCCGTCCATGCAGGGCGCGGGCGGGCGGGCGGCGGGACGGCGCCGCGGCATGGGGCGCCGGCCGGGCCGCCCCTCCGGCTCCTCGCGGCGGCTTCTTCTTCTTCTTCTTTTTCCTGCTGCTGCTGCCGCGGCGGCTGCCTCAGCGGCGCGGGCGGCGGCCTCGA
The DNA here is from genome assembly GCF_059628265.1 of Tinamus guttatus. Classification (NCBI taxonomy): domain Eukaryota; kingdom Metazoa; phylum Chordata; class Aves; order Tinamiformes; family Tinamidae; genus Tinamus; species Tinamus guttatus. The sequence goes on along the minus strand of NW_028288734.1, from coordinate 37,898 downwards.
GGCGCCATGGCAGGGCCGGCCGGCACAAAGGCGGGATGAGCGAGCGAGCGAGCGAGCGAGCGCCCCGCGCAGCCGCCGCGCCCCGCTGCGCTCCGGCCGCTGCGCCGCGCGCTCTGCCTTGCCCTGCTCTGCTCTGCGCCGCGCCGCGCTGCGCCCGCCGCCCTCCCGCCCGGCCCCGCCCCTAGCGCCCGCCGCGCCGCCCCATTGGCCCGCGGCCACGTCCTGCAAGGCTGAGCGCCGCGCCCATAGGCGCGTCCCGCGCCGGACCCGCCCCCGCGCCGCGCGCCGCGGGAAGCCCCAGCCCCCGCCCCCGCGCCTACCCTCGGGCCGCCCCACGTGACCCGTCCGTGCGCGGCGGCGCCGCCAATCAGCGCCGCGCGGCCCTCCCCGCCCCTCCCCGCGGCGCCGTCGCGCGGCCGCCCACGATTGGCTGCGCCGGGAGGCGCCAGGGGGCGCGCGCGGCCCGCGCGGCCCCGCCACGGGCGCGACCCGCGCGGCCCCGCGCAGCGCCGAGACCCGCGCGGCCCCGCGCAGCACCGTGACCGGCCCAGCACCGTGACCGGCCCAGCACCGCCGATCAGACTGGGCCTCCCCGTTTGGCCTTGGCGCAGCGAAGGGAATTACAAGTGATGTGAATCCCATGCAGAGGCCTAAGGAGCAGCAACACTGGTGAACCACTGGTTAAATGATAACCCACTCTCGCCTCCGTACACCAGACAGCATGAGAATGGTTTTGTAGCCACCCATTGCCACAATTCCCTATTGGCAGAGGAAGGCAGTGCTCTGGGGATGGCGTGAGGACCAAATGCACTGGTGTCTCCATTAGAGGCACGTGTTAGTGAAACTGCGTTAGCCTAATGACACCACTTCCTACTGGAAAGAGACCCACGGTTTCCACATGGAAAAGGACGTGGAGAAACGGAGCTGCGTGTTCATTGCATTGCAGAAGGAAAGGCACTGAAATCTGATTTTGGCTCTTTTGTCTCCTTCAGATCACGATAGAGTTTATATTCCAGGGAGGATACTTTTTTCTCTCCCCCGCTTCCTTTTTTTTGTAGCATATTCCGAAAGATTCTATACAGGGAAAAAGACAAAGCAAGAAAGCTTGATGGTTTCTATCTCTTTTTCTGACACTTAGGATCCTAAGTCTTCATTGCAATCCAGATCTGCTGTCAGTGCAGCCACAGCTCCTGCTGAGGACCGCTAGTTATCGTCACTAACGTAGCAGCGTCGAGCGGAGCTGGCACGGCTGTCCGGCTGCGGCCGCGCTCAGGCACAGCCCTGCGCGGGTGCCGGTGCCACCGCACGCCTGGCACCGCCGCGGGCTCAGGCGTCACGGTTGGGCCTGCACCGTCCCGCTCGCCGTGTTCCTCGGTAAGAATCCGGGCACGATAGAGACATTTGTCAGGTGCCTTAATTTAGATGTAAGCTGGGGGCTGCTGTAGGCAGGAACGCGGGCTGTGTCCCGACAGCTGCTCTGGCTGTCGGGAGTGCGGCTTGTCAAGGTGCTGCCACTGGCATTTGTATCCGGCCGGTTCTTCCAGCGGCTGCAGTTTCTGTTATGAACGCAGAAAAGATTTTGATGGTTGCATGGGGTTTGAATGGGGACCCTGTGGCATATCCTGTCACATTTAGATCCTGAACTGTACGGTGGGTTTCTTCATGCCGAGGGGAGAAACTGGGAAGAGGTTTTTGGGATTCGATGGCAGAGGATGGGAAAAGACGGAGCCACTTTTAGGATGAGTCTTAGATGCGAAGAAGGATACCAGATGGACACTGGCAGAAAAAAATCAAAGCCAAGACATTTTTTAAAGAGAGCCAGAAGGCCAAGATAATAGATATCTCTGAGACATCAAGATAGAAATAATGTTATTTAACTTTAAAAAAATCTCTCAGCAGTATGTTAATACTGTAGGATTATCTAGTAGATACACTCCTAAAGGGAGTAAAATGATCTGAGTGGCAGAGAAATATGATTTCTCTATGATTGGCGTAACAAGACGAAGGAAATGGGGTTATTATTAGAAAATAATCTCTGGGCTAATGTTTCTTGGGCAACTGGAGTCTGGTATCAAGGTAGCAGATCCCGGAGCTGCAGTGCCCAAGAGCTCCAGCACCAGGAGCAGTGGCTCGCAGGGGCCTCTCACAGCATTTTGTGGCTCGCAGTCCTCCCCAATCTTCCTCAGGACTTCACCAGAGAGGATGCCTCAGGTATGGCCCCCTGGAGCATTCTTAGAGCGTGACATGGAATTTAGTGCAAGAGATACACCAAAGGCACAACTTTGGGGGCCAAAAGCCCTTTAGTGTAGCAAGGCTGATCACACTGTGGTGTTCAGTGCCATCATGCTGCTTTCATAACAGAGAGAGCCAGTCCTGGAACCAGCAGCAGGACCGTGACGGCCACTTTCCACCCAACCTAGGGCTCCAGCAGACCAGTCTTCCTGTTACTCCGCAGCCTGGGGGCCTGCAGGGAGAGCTGGAAGGAGAGGTGCTGTTTTGCAGAGCCAACTAACATTTTTCCACCAGGCAAGCGCTGAATGAGCATCCTGGGGAGCCTGCAGAAACCCATGTGCTGTGTCTGCTCTGCACATGGACTTTGGCCAGTCCTGCATGCAGTGTAAATGCAATCTAGCGTGTGATGGAAGTGCCAGAGGCCATATGTCTGAGTACGCTTAAACAAATCCTATAGTACATGATTGTAGCATTCAAACAATGTGCGTTTGAAGTAGCGTGATGAGGCTGGACATGATTTTGAGCCAGTCCTGTGGAAATGCAGGGCACATAGATCTATTTGAGCCAAGCCTGATCTGTAAAGTTCCAACTTTCCAGTGTTGTTAGTTCTTGCTATATAAGCAACATAGGTATATAAGCATTGTCAAGTTGATAGAAGGTGCCAAGACTACATTAAGAAAGTCTTCCAAGAGAAGTATGACTGAAAATAGGAGATGTGCTGAGATGATGGTGGAGATACAGTCTTTGTTTGTGGCAAAAATGTGTAGGAAGCTATTTGTTTGCATTGCTATTGCAACTTGAGCATGCATTGTGTTGCGCTCTGAGCATGTGTGCATATACATGCATTTTTGGCAAGTATAAACACCTTTATGCACTTTTGTAGTACATGTTTTCCAAAGAACTGCCAGCAAATTGGGATATAATAACGTGCCTTGAAGCATGACAGTGGGATGCAAGATTTTCAGTCCCTTGATTCGCTGAAAATATCCCTAAAGAGGTGCTATGTGGGGAAGCAAACAAGCTGCCTAATATTAAGGTAGGTAAACACGGAGGAACATGCGCTCCTCCTCAGCAATTGCATCATGGATCCTCCTGTCCTGAGGCTAACGCAGAAGAACACACAGTCTTTCAAACTGAATACCGAGAGGGAGCCTGTTTATCTGATATAAGAACCAGAGATCATGCTGGCAGGCTATTTCTGCACCTTACTGTAGGCAGGTGAACACACTTCTGTGCCCCACAAGTTACATTTCCAGATTTGGCAGAGGTCAAGGTTTGAACCACGCTTTTATCACCCAGTACTACTTCATTCTCCTTTTCCCGAGGAGAGCTTGTGTTTCATGCAGCGCTGAAAAAGCAAGACAGCACCTGAAGCCTTAGCTGTTCCTACTTGCCCAAATTTTACACTTGCAAAAACTTGCTGGGAAGCAAACACTTGATCCCTGTGTGACCACTGGGCCTGAGAGGCACTGCCGGACAACCAACACCAGGATTAAATGGGGGAACAGTTGAATGACCCTGAGATGAAGCAAGGGAACAACGGGATGACCCTTGGTTTAGCGATAACTGAATAGGTGGAAAAGTGCTGTCCAAAGGCAGGGTGAAAGCTGAACCAGAATGACGACAGTGTTGGGATTTTGAGGAGGAAAACGCCTCCTCTTACTTGAGACCCCCATGGTCAGGAAGCCAGGAACTGCTATTTTCCTTGTAAATAAACAAGGCCGTGTCAAAGAAGGAACTGACCCCATCTCCTCTTAAGAGAAACAGCCTGTGAGGCCCCAGATATTGGCTAACCTTTCAGGCAAAAATGAGCGATAACATTTTGGAGCATTGCCTCAGGGGCAGAAAAGTCTAAGATGGGCCAGAAGGGGCCAGAAATCGCATAGCTGCATATAAAACAGCTCTCTGTGCTGCTGCTGCTGCTTGTTTTTCTGCCCCTGTTTGGCCAAATGAGGTATTTTCAATAAAGGTGGAAATAATTTTCCACTGCAGGTGACAAGATCAGTCTTGCGCTGCAAGCTACTTGATGACAGATGACCTCTCAAGATGAATGACATGTCATGCAATCCCCCCCGTTCTCCCCTTTAGTATTTTCTCTGTTTACTTGCTCTCTTTCTCAAATTATATTGCAGCCACACTTTCTACACACTTTACTCCAGACACCTGGGCAGATTAATAGTATACTTGAGAAGACAGTCTTCCTCTCCAGCTTGCAAATGTCAGAGAAGCAATGAATTTTAATATTTCCTATGCAACAAAGTAAGCAGGTCATTAATTCTGTTGAAATAGCACATAGGATCCTTTTTGCAGGCAGCAGACCTGGAGTGGGTCACCCAGTCCTCCCCTCTACAGAAGGATTAATTTAGTTGTTCTTAAACCTGTCTTAATTGATGGGTGCCATGCATAACCTTGAATATATGCACAGAAAGGAATTCTGCAGCCTCCCTTGGCAACTTGCTCCATTGCATAACTCTTGTTTTCATATTTTTCTGCATATCTAAACTAAATCCCATTACTTTTCTTCTTACTGACAGCTAGTGTCCCTGGCCCATTTTTCCTTGCTAACATCCTTACAGGAGTATGGAGGCAATTAGTGTGTTTCCTTGGGTTTGGATTCTCTCTAGAGAGCCCTGGTGCCTTTGGTGCTCTCTAGAATGTCTCCAGTTCGCTGTTGTCTTTGAAAGAGAGGTATTCAAAACAAAATTTCGCACACCAGCTGAACTGAAGGCACTACCAAAGAAGCACACAATCCAATTATTAAATATAATGTTGCATTCTGTAGCTTTCTTTCATTATCGTTTATGATGTTCACTCAAATTCATTTGATTCCAATATATATGTATTTTTTCCTTCTGTACCTCGCAGCAAGCTCTCCAATAAGTTTTGCTAGCAGTCCTCCTAGACACCTTGGGTGACAGGATGGACTTCCAAAATGATTTTTTTTTTCTAGCTTGAAGACCTCAGCATTTGCTGAGCGCTTTTACTCCCGCACCAGGACCGCTTTGGTTCCTCTGGCTTCTACAGTGACTATTTCTGTTGTCATTTCAGCAGAGCTTCCTTCCTCCCTGTCTTCATCTCTCCCCTCTTATTGTACACGCACTGCTAAAATTGAGAACTTGTTGCAGGATAATTCCAAGAACTTGTTTTAGTAGCTTGTTTCACCAGAAACAATAATTTAAGCATGCTGCAATCCCTAGTCTGCACTCAGAGTCGGCCGGATAGTTAAACGTTAGTCTTCCTGCTGCTCCCGACAAACCCTTGACCAGTAAATAGTGGCTTGCTTTGAGGTTTCCCCCTGCGTTACACTGCAACGCCAGTGAGGCTACACTTCCCACGCAAGCACCAAGCAGGAAGATGCGAGTACACCATTGGTAACAAGTGTGAATTTTGGCAGCGTTGCTTTTTTTAACATAGAGCCTATAAAAAGGGGGTGCCCAAGGGCTATTTTTGTATCCACTGTTTTGACAGCAGTGAACAGCAGTAATTGCTGCAACATTAAATAATTAACACATAAAAGATGTTAAATGGAGTAACTATTGTATTTCTTTGTGGGCAATTTATTCTATAAACAGATTTAATTTGAGCAAATGGAAGGTAAATTTGCACCCTTGTACTACTGCGTTAATGGGTATGTGTTGGGTCACCGTAATTACACAGCTCCGCTGCCCGCCCTCGCTTTCCGGGCAGCTTGCGGAACAGGTTTCCACCTGCCGTCACATCTGGAAGTAACTGCTGTCCCTAATGAGCACCTCACTGAGCGCAGGACTGAGCTGCTGCACAGGAGGAGGAGGAGGAGGTGTGAGATAATGCTACATACCAAACAAGTGACGGGTTTGCCCTTCACATTTTGTCCCTCTTACCCTTCACCTGCGGCTGCCGAAGCAGCTTCCCACGTGGGCTGTGTGCGGTCACCGTCCCGGGGCTTCCCAGGCGGGAAGGACACGGGCGCTGCTGCCTCCCTTTGAACTGCAGCTGGAAAAGGGAGGAGGGAAAGGTTTGCATCAAAATGAGAAAGCTGGTATCAAAGGACAAAAAGTGAGAGCTGCAAGGGATGTGGCTATTGCTCTTTACTAAGGAAGCCAAACACTCTACACATTAAAGTTTGAAAAACTTTACACAAATAAATATATAGCATTTGGGCTGATTTTATTTATATTCTTTTCCTTTGAAATGCAGAGGTATAATAAATTCAGTTTGCATTTTGGTAGCATTTTTATGGAAGACCCACTTTGCCCCACCAGAAAACCAATCCCAAGGCAAGGTATACTCCTGAACTGCCAGCAAAAATTACTCTGTCCCTGCTGAAAAGACCCAGTTGAGCAGGATAGCAATCATTGCCTTTTAGCTCTAAATTACACTGCTGAGATTTCCATATGTACTGCTGAGCTTAGGTTTGTGAATGCTGATGACATTTTTTTGCCTTACAACCATGATGAGTTCAGAGATTTCTTCAAAAGGGAGTGACACAGAAGGAGCAGGCGAGGCAGTGCACTGTGCTGACCCGCCACTGCTCAGCTGGGTAGGGGGTTTGCAATTTGGCTGCTTCAGGATCCCGCTCCTTTGTAGTACTCAGATGCATCTGAAAGGCTGGAGTTTATTATTAATTTTTAAAAATACTGCCTATATGCTTTCATTTGTATACCCATTATCTGAGCGCATTGTGTGCTATATGCTGAGTTAAACACAGATGCCAAGGAATAGGAAAACTGTGGTTATTCTTGTTTTCTCCTTTTTTTTCTTTAAAAAGTTATTCCAAAAAAAAAGTGACAGCGAGGAGAGAGATTTTTGTTTATAAAGCAGGAGAATGGGAACTCTAAAGCAATTTGACATATAGCATGAAAGAGAAGAGTCTGCTCTTATATTACAGCTCTGCTCCTCTACAACTGGCCTCTGCCCCAGGGGCAGCTTGAAACATGCTCAGCATTTTGCAGGCATCTGTGTGCGCTCAGCGTGATGGGCGCTTGGTTTTGGGTCCCCTCTGTAATTTAGGGGGACTGAATTTCTCATCTTTTTGAGGTGATTTATACCGCTACGGTTTTGAGATGCATGAAAACCTAGGCGACTTTTCATTATAGCATAATGTTCTGAATTATTCATTGACTCACACGGCAACACACTGTGCTTGGTGCTCATGTGAGTACCTGAGCGGCTGCAGGCACTTTGATTCCTTTGCTGTACTGCGCTGCCAAAAAAATGCTCATTTAAAAGTAAAATGCAAAAGGAAAATAAAGAAGTTCCCAACCTATTATTTTGAAATAAACAAGGGATGCCCGTTACTGCTCTCACCACCTGTACCTTTAACAGAAATCTCCCAAGGAAAGATGCTGTGGATAGTGTCTTACTTTCCACCTGCTGCACAGGTCACCCGGGCGGGGGGTGTCCCATATATTTGGGGCTCAGACCCAATGGGCTGAGCTATCAGCTGCTGTTGGACACACTGATATGGTTTGCGGACTGGAGGCTGCGCTGCAATTTCAGTGTATCCCCTGCCTTGCATTAATTGCTGGTGTTGCCAAGGCTCGTTGTCAGCTTAGGGAGCTGGAAAGCATGTTCTTCACCCTTGCAAGTTAGCTTATTCCCCGACCATCTGGAAAAGGATGGGTCATTTTGAGGATGAAGTTACGCTTGTCACAATTTTGGCATGTGCCGCAGTGTTTGGAAAACCTAAAAAGGCGTCTGATTAAGGTGCCTGCGTCCTCGTGGCCTCCAAGGGCATTAGCACGAGGTTGATGGATGAGCAAGGGGCAGGAGTGGGGCCCTGCCTTCTGCCTCCTGTTCGCAGCCCGGTGTGACCGTGGGGCTGCTCAGGGCACTTACGGGGCCGTCATGGGTTGCTCACTGCAGCACTGAGATCTGCTTTCGGAGGAATCCCAGATCATGAGTATTCATTCATATGCTTTCAGACTCGGTCTTCAGCTTCTTAATTCTCTATTGTTCCTTTTTTTCCCCATCTTTCTTTTAGTATAACATAATGTAGCACAACTTTCTCATGCATACGATGTAAAGAACAAAACTATTTTTTTGAGAAAACACTAAACCTTTTTGTTTTTATTCCCTGACTCAACATGGGGCAGTGGGTCTCAAAATCCTGCACTGTTAATAGACAAGGCAGATGTGCAACTAGGAAGAAAGGAAGCAAGAAACACCCTCCGAGGGGAAAAAGCAATGCTGCGAGCTCTGCTGTTATTAGACACCCGAGAACTTCCACCAAGGGAAAAAGGGAAGAGGAGAGAAAAGCTGTGGGAAAAGCCGCCTTTAGCATGGCTGGGTTATTTGCCAAGAGCCGCCGAGACGCTTTGAGAGGGAGCCTCGTGTCCCTCTGGAAAAGGCCTGTGCTCACTGTCCTGCCTGTGAAGCTGCTCATCCCAAGCAAGGACTATCCTCTCCGTTTCTTCCCGTTACTCACAGTTTCTCCCAACTATTTAGACAGGCTGAGTAATCAGAAAGCAAGTCCTCTGATTTCCAGTGGAAAACAAACTAACTCCGAAGAGAGGATTTGTAGATTATTCACTGCCTGTGATCTCAATATAAAAGACTAAAAGATTACTCTTTGATCCTGTACAGAGTAACTGGGATTGCTATAACACCACTAAAGTTAATGGAATCTGTGAAATCAGTCTATCATATAGCCATCCCACTATTTTCTTTTGTACCATATAGCCATTTGGTGCAAATTACCATTGCACTAATATTATAGCATGCAGTCATGCTGAGGATGAATATCAACCTAAGAAGAACTTTTGGGGGCAACAACATAAGTAAAGGCAAGACTTTCTTTAGCCCAGACCCTCTGCTTGCATAAATACAGATAACAGGTGACATTTCCTTAAGTAAATCACGGAGGTTATAGTTAACTCACTGTAAACAAAGCATGTTGCAAGCTCTTTTCCTGAGGGTATAACTATATGCCCTAACGGGTTATGATACACCTTGTCTGCTTTGTTTATACTGGCGAATAACACTGATAGTCATACCATTTCTTTTGTGATAATATGCAGCCACCGTTAGATCAGGCCTTTACATTTCCATTTTCCTGTGGCTTCAACTACTAATCTCACATTGGTTTAATAATTTACTAAATTGCATTTGCGGATGTTATCCTCTTCCAGTATCTACCGAGCAAACAGTGTCCAGCAAATGCTATTTAATTACTGCTATTGCAGACACGGGGATAGAAACAATTTTAAGTAAAGAAAATGAATTCCACTCCTGCCTTCCAATCACTCACAACCACTTCAATTACTGTGGTGCTGTAATTGTAACAATATCTGTGAGAAGGGGAGGCTCTTCACATTTAAAATCACCCAATCTATCTACATAAGTTTAGATCTTGCTGCCATGGGCAAGCCCAGAGGAGTCTCATCGCTTTCTAACTAAAGAAGTAATAAAAAGTTGAAGCAGTATCTCAATACACTTAAATAAATCTGTGGCACATTCCCAGACCTCTAGGCCTTTTATATTCAAGCACTTATAAGCATCTGGCCAATTGCAGTGATTGCTAAGCACAGCAGGGAGAGACGTGAAATTGCTAGTGTCCCCTGCTTTCAAATCTAAGCCTCAGACTGGAAATATATTAAACAGCAATCCAAATCAGCAGTTTGGAGGCACTAAAATGCTTCTTCAGATGTGGCATGCAATGTTTAGAAAATGAGCACACAGATGAGCTTCTCCTCCTACTGCTGCCCCCCAATTTTAAAAGTAATGGTCTTGATGACCAGTATTAAAAAGAAAGAAAAAAATGCTGCCAATCCCAAGGAAAAGAAACTGAGCAGAAGACTTCAAGTAAAAGCTTGGAGTAATATGTGCCTATTAGGAGCCACAACTCTCATATCAAACTCAGATGACCTTAACCCAATCCACTGTAATTTTCATTGCTCTTTTGCAATTATCACTATTTATCCCTGGTTCTTACCCAGTCTTGTCACTGTCAGACTATCCCTCAAAATTTGGTTTGTATATTAAGTTTTATGATACTTTCAAGAAATGGGAAAGATTAGTGTTTTACTAACAGTAGTGTTAATGATAAGAGAAGGTAGGATTCCCCCAGCTAACTTTTGCCACCCTGAAATAAGGTGCCTAATTTATATTAGTTGCTTAAACTCCTTCCTAAGCCAAAGTCACACAGCAGATACTGGAGGGGAAGATGACTCAACTCTTTCTGCATTAGAAAGCTATTTCAGAAAGGCTACGCCATCTTTTGGCAAGCCCATTTGTTATCCTTCAGAGGATCCTTGAGATGAGTACCCAGGATTAAACAGCTTTCTCATACATAAAATTGAGATGAATCCACCCAAATGGACAGGCTTAGGACAGAGATCAGCAAGTTGCTATAACATACATGAATTAGCCAAGTCTGCTATAACATACATTTATTGAATGGAAAGGTAGTAGGGGTTCTCTCTACAGAAGACAAAGCAGTGCATGTGAGAATGGGTTTCACAAAACAACATGCTGAGCTGGGAGCCACTGGTCTTTGAAAATTTGAGAATAGCTGGAAGAGGACACAGCATAAGCAGCCATTCTCTCTCTGTCTCTCAAAAAAAAGTTAAACTCTGTGTTTTAGTAGGGAGACTTTTACGTATTCACCTCTACTTAGATTTTCTGGCCATGGAATCTTCTGCCAAAGAAGACCACCTGGCTGTCCAACAGTTTGAAATGCAGAAGTTTTTCCATGCATTTCCTACAGACAATTCATCTTGCAGCCTTCATTTTTTTTTAAGGAAGGCATTTTGCAAGGGTATTGGTCAACTGTCAGAAAGCAATGCCTACGCTGTGCATGAACATTGCTGGGATGGGATGAAGTAGGCCAGACACATGGTGTTCACCAGATCACCGCAGAGCTTCCACTGCATCTTACCTTTCTTCAGATTCTAGATTTCTTGCTTCATGGGGATAACATCTGGGCCAAATATTCAACTTCTGGTAGCTTTCTGCACTGGCACCGTGTAGTGAATTTTTCTTCAGCTATGTCCTATGCTGCATCTGTGAGGTGAGGCCCTAGCTTAGCTTTTTCAAACAGTTTTTCAGTCTACATTTTAGAAAAGTGATTTATTGTATATTACTTTTTTCCTTAGCGGGATTTATCTGTGGCTGAGAATGATTGTGGGTGCTAGTCACCAACACCTGCGAAGGGGGAAACATCCTGGGATGAGGCCTGCTGATAATGCCGAGATGGTGCCTACCCATGCCTAACCATACTGTCATCCTTTGGGTACCCATTTATCAAAATTCCTATCATGTAATGGACTAAGTTAAAATAACCTTAATGACTTTATTCTTTTGTTGCCATTTTCAGGGTTCAAAAATGTATCAGTGATTCTAAGGTTAATCTGCATGGATGTACGCAGAGCACAGGATAGGGTATGTTTTCATTAATGAAAGCGATCCAAAATGTCTTCCAGGGTATTTTGACAAGGGTTATTCCTGGATTTTGAAACTTCCTTGATGTGCACAACATGAAAACACCATATGCAAATGAGCAAAAACAGTGTTCATTTTAAAACCAGGCTATTAGAATTGCAAAGTACATTTATATGCAAAATCTCCTTTCCAGCCACTTGGAATGAACACATTGAGATCCAATCTCTTTGTTTATAAAATGAAACCAGTAATTAACGCTTCTAAACTTTGAAATAGTCTAATCTGATCAATTAATATTGCCACACGGTGTAATAGTATGGTGAAGGTTATCCAGAAATTTGAAATGCTTCCCACTAAGTTGTTTATACATTTGAAGGTCTGTTGTGCCTTTGTGGAATGTGCTTGCTGAAAAATATCTTTTTTATTCCCTCTCCCTTCATATCTCCCAAAACTCCCTTTGGCAAAACCTTGCAACCAGTTCTTTGAGGATTTTCCATTTTGAATAATTTGGTTTAATGGGATTTTAAAGCTCATGGATGTTGTGTGATTCTGAAGAAAAAAAAATGGAATATTTTGGAACAAAGATTATGTTTAGCTTGTCCCTGGAGGAGGAGAATTAGGAAGCGTATTTGCAAGAGAAGATCAGTTCTGTCATGTCAGGGAATTTCTTGAGCTTCCAAAGGTAAACTTGCCCACAAATCTGTCTGTCATTAAGAATTTATCAGGAGGAAGAGACAGCCCACTTCAGCCGTAGGTTAAATATTCTGGTTTTGGGCTATTTCTTTTTCCAATTTCTTTATCCATTCTCACAAACATATTTCATATTGCTAAGATGAAACAAGATTCTGCCAGATACCACATACACGTGTGGTAGCCCTTGCTTTTCTGAAAAAGAGAACGTTTTTCAAACCAGAACAGCGAATCAAATGCAACAAGCATAAGGCTTTCTCTATTTAACGGATTTGTTAATGTGTCACATGTTCCACTACAAATGACACTTATTTGCAGAAAAACTGACATCTTGGGACATGCTGTTTACTCTCTGCTGATGTTCTCAAAGAGTTTTCTTCTTCACTGCTGATCATCTCCATGACCATGATAATATCACGTCTCTTTGCAAATGCTTGGGAAAAGGGTGTTTGTGTACGAGATGTGTGATTCCCCCTTGGGAATGGGGAATGCAAGGAACAACACGGCAAGACTAGCTCATGTCAGGGGAGGGTATTAACGTGCCTACCTTGTATTCTGGATCAGGGTGCTAAAATAGCACTCAAGTTGATTTCAGGACCAACTATCAGACCCACGCACAGATTTCTGTCTGCATGAGTGCGTGTGTGTGTGAAAGAGATTTTGGCAGGAAAGATTTTGACAACTGCTGCAGCAGCCCTTAGTGAAGGGTAAAAAAGCTTTGTTTGAGTTAGGCATGGTATACTTTGATGAATCCTCTCAGGAGAAAAAGCTACAGCAAACCATGGTTCATGTTACTGGGATCAAACAGGATTCTGTCAGACAGTTCAGATACCCAGTTGTTATCTTTGCTGCCTCCTATTATATCAACGTAGCAATTTTTTTGACCCTGTCTCTATACGCTTGGGAGCTTGCCTGGCCTTTATTTGCTTGGCACATTAAACTTCCAGGTATTACATTCATTACTGTTTTGCTGTAGGGAGTTGACCCAAACTTTTGAAAATAAACTCCTAGTTAAAGTTTAAGGCTCTACAGACAAAATAGTAGAAGAAAATAAAGATCCCAGATAACAGGAAAGATGCAAATACCCACAGCTTTTTTAACAGTTATTTTTACATATTTAATTGAAGTCACAAAAGCTCTAAATTTACCAGCTGTATTTTACTTTTAGGGTGAATGATATGCATTACAAGACATCACTTTGGGTATCTTATGATACCGGTTAAAATTCACTTACTGCAGGGAGTCCCATGCGACATTCACAGCACATACCAGGTTTAAGTGCTTGAGGCATCACTGAAGCAGGGCAGGCTCCATGAGGGCTACTGCTAATCTTCCTTATATAACTTCTACAGATACTTGAGAGTCCACAGGATAAACATGGGAAATTAAAAAAAAAAAAAAAAACTGTCAAATGAACTGATTTCCCTGGATTCCCCTTTCAATATGAAAACCACTCAAAACCAACCACCCTCCCCCAAACTTTATTAAATTACAACAGTGTAAGAAAACAGAAACAAAAACATGATCTTCAGTAAGAGTTAAGAATGAATGTAATTTGCCACAACCTAGCAAGGAAACCTTTGACTCTTTCTGGAAGACAGTGACTATTCGTCAAGGGACGAACAACAGTGGAAACAGGTCCCTATTCGAGGTGGCAGGAGAACCCTTCCACAGACTGCCTCACCTCCACCAGTGACCACGTCCATCAGGTACGAGGCCCTGGAACTTGGGGATCAGATAGAGGAGGTCATGAACCAAGGCCCATGTAGGGGGCTGTCTACAGAGAGGCAGTCAAGTCCAGGCCGCGAGGCTGCTGCCCTTAAAGAGAAAACGAGAACCCGGAAGAAGCGGCGAGTGATCGTCGTGGATGACTCCATGCTACAGGGCACAGAGGCACCGATATGTAGACTGGACCCCTCATCCAGAGAGGTCTGCTGCTTGCCAGGGGCCCAAATAAAGGCTGCTTGCCAGGGGCCCAAATAAGCTCTATAAAGAGCTTACTTGAGAAGGTACTTCACTAGAGGTGGTGTGGCATCTTTCCCTTTTCTGTTATACTGCTATGGACTTTTCCCACTGAAGTTGAAAATATGAAGAAAACAAGGTGTTAAGGAAATCGTATTTTGTTGACTAATGCTAAGCAGTTTCATGTTCACTTACTTCAATGTAAGTTTCATTCTACACACTACACATGGCCATTGATTTCTAGGACCAGTTATGTCATCCATATTCAATCTGGCTGATGTAAATCAGGGCTCAAACAAAGTAGTTACAGGTATAGCAGTTTGTTTTCCTTGTGTCCCATGCCCTAGTAGCAGTTTTTCATGCATTCAAACACTCAAGCTGTTACAGGAAAAGCTCCCTAAAGGTATGAGGATGGAGAGCTTGTGAGAGCTGTTGATAGATGAGGAAATTCTCTATTTTACAAGTCTGAAAGAGTCTGCAAAGTGCCTAAGGCCATATTTTGAAACGTATTTCTCAGACACTACATATGCATATGAATAGCCTGCTGTGGTCAATAATTGATAAAACTTCTAAAATAATTGCTGTGTAAGGAATGAAGCCTTCTAGCTAGCTTGGGAAGGAATATATATGAGAGGCAGCAGATCGGCCCTCTCCAGGAGGCTGCTTGGCCGACATGCTGCAGAAACTTGTTCTAAGCAGACTCAACTGAAGGAAGGTTAATAAAGACTTCCCTTCTGTATTTCCTCCTTTGTATCATAGATCACACTTCTGTCACATCCTATTTCTAATGCCCTTCTTTTAGCAGACATGTAGAGCTGTCACAAATGATGTACGGTTACATTAGTGAGCACTTTTTATGCCCAAGAGACTGAATTGCTCCTTGCTGAGATCTGATCTCTCATAGAGATTTTTGTCATTTGCCTTGTATTAGAAAACTTGATGTTTAATACAACTGGCATAGGATGGCTTCTAACATGAGATGTAAATATCTCCAGTGATACTCTGCATTGATGTTTTGATATTACTTTTCAGTGCTAAGTGTGAAAAGCCATATGACCTACATATTAAGCCATACTATGAAAGAAAGCATTGCCAGGGCTAAGGATGGACTTCAGCTCTTGGCACTATGTGGCAATATCTGCTGCAGGATTCCCCAGCATATAATCGAGTTTTTTGAAACATCAGAGCATTGGGGAGAGAGAGGGTCCAAGAATCTCCTAGATTTATGCCTCATTCCCACTGACAACACAGTTTTAAGGTTGTCCAAGTAAGAAAATCTGTAACATCTAATAGATTATATTAAGCTAAAATGGTGGGTTTGGTTTATGTCTGAGTAGGACAAAACATGAGGTGAAACTTCAGCTTTGATATGTAACGGGCCAATTGTTATAGAAGGAACCTGACAGCCACATACCTAGTTATTAACCCTGTTCTTCTGTGGATGTAGTTAAAAGGATGTGTTTCAACTGACTAGCTGAAGCTATAATGAAATTGTCCTCTTAATGGAATGGGGCTTTTAGTATGTCTTTCTTACTGAAGCCTTGCTTAACAACACACACTTTCAACAGCAAATCATTCTTGAAGGTAATAAAGAATACAAACAGAAAAAAACAGTGCATTCATTTGCATTATCCAGAATATGACACAACATAAACTGTTAGACTAATTCCTGAATTAAGTCATAGTAATGTATTAATTAGCAGTGATATTATAACATTACCTTACTCTGTCAACGCAATTACTGTTCTGTTCTACTCACAGTAGCCTGCAATGATGTTAGTGTTGATGTAGTATCTGTAAGCAGGAGTCTGACCACTTTTTTCTGGCCAGGGCATGCTGTATGTTGTTTGCTGCACAGCATTTCACATTCCTGCAGAACTAGAACCAAATATGAATAATGTTATGCATAGACAGAGAAAAGTAGAATAAGTATGTGCATATGTATGATACACATATATAAAAATACATATTACAGATTAAGTTTCTGATATGAAGAACATCTTTTCCTGAAGACATGGGTGTGTAGGTTTTAGCTCTGTTTTGGAAAAGAAGTTTAGCTGCCATAATGCTACTGAGCTTAAGACTTGAAAAAAATGATTTGAAACAGGGTTACCAACATAGCAATATGTGATTGAGCCATCAGATCTGCTGCTGGTAAGAGCTAACACCTGACAAATCAGGGGAAGGTGAGCACACCCTTCCCCAAAAAGCGCTTCTCAAGTTATGTAATGCTCTGGGGCATAAGAAAGTACTTCATTTTGTGTAAATTAGAGCTTGATCCTAAACCCATTGAAGTCAGTGGAAAGAGTCCAATTGACTTCACTGTGTTTTGAATTAGACTTTTAGTGTCTAGAAAACTTAAAAGTGCAGTTGCTGTATGACCTTTTACAAATATGCTTTGAATCAAAATTGTAGAGAAACCAGCAGATACTGCATATTATATTGCATTTTAATCTCTCTAAGAAGCCAACTCTCCCAAGGTAAGGAAAGTGAGAAGTAACACAACCCTGCTCAAGATCACTTTTCTTAAAGTACCTGGAGATGGCTTATATCACCACAGTGACTACAAACTGGTCTCAACTACTTGAAAGGACACCTTTTTTTGCCACCCCATGGAACTATTATTGATGGTAACCTGCTCTCTATAGATATATACTCTCTCTATAGATATATAGTGTAAGATCATTAACATATATGTCTTATTTCTTTGTACCAGATCCTTTGGAATGTCTCCCTGTAGCATACACAATGCTTTGAAAAATACAACATACTGGAATAGTGTTAGAAAAAAATAATCATAGGATCATAGAATCATAGAATGCTTAAGATTGGAAGGGACCTCTAGAGATCATCTAGTCCAACCCCCCTGCACACGCAGGGTCACCTAGAGCACGTGGCACAGGACTGCGTCCAAGCGGGTTTTGAAGATCTCCAGAGAAGGAGACTCCACAACCTCTCTGGGCAGCCTGTTCCAGGGCTCTGTCACCCTCACTGTTAAGAAATTTTTCCTTAAATTCCTGTGGAACTTTTGGTGCTTCAGTTTGTGGCCATTACCTCTAGTTCTGTCAGTGGCCACCACTGAAAAGAGGCCAGCACCATCCTCCTCACTGCCTCCCTTGAGGTACTTATAGACACTGATCAGATCCCCTCTCAGCCTTCTCTTCTCCAGGCTGAACAGGCCCAGCTCCCTCAGCCTCTCCTCGTAGGGCAGATGTTCCAGGCCCCTGATCATCCTTGTGGCCCTGCGCTGGACTCTCTCCAGCAGCTCCACATCCCTCTTGTACTGTGGAGCCCAGAACTGGACACAATACTCCAGATGTGGCCTCACCAGGGCTGAGTAGAGGGGCAGGATCACCTCCCTCGACCTGCTGGAGACGCTCTTCTTAATGCACCCCAGGATCCCATTGGCCTTCTTGGCCACGAGGGCACACTGCTGCCTCATGGTCAACTTGTCATCCACCATGACACCCAGGTCCCTCTCTGCAGAGCTGCTCTCCACAAGGTCAGTCCCCAGCCTGTACTGGTGTCTGGGGTTATTCCTCCCCAAGTGCAGGACCTTGCACTTGGCCTTGTTGAATTGCATGAGGTTTTTCACCGCCCAGTTGTCCAGTCTGTCCAGGTCCCTCTGGATGGCAGTGCAGCCCTCTGGGGTATCGGCTACTCCTCCCAGTTTCGTGTCATCAGCAAACTTGCTGAGGGAGCACTCTGTGCCTTCATCCAGGTCATTGATGAATAAATTGAACAGGCCAGGACCAAGGACTGACCCCTGGGCGACACCGCTAGCTACAGGCCTCCAACTAGACTCTGCACCGCTGATCACCACCCTCTGAGCTTTGCCATCCAGCCAGTTCCTAATCCACCTCACTGTCCACTCATCTATCCCACACTTCCAGAGCTTGCCCAGGAGGATGTTGTGAGGGACGGCGTCAAAAGCCTTGGTGAAGTCAAGATAGACGACATCCACTGCTCTCCCCTCATCTATCCAGCTGGTCATTCCATCATAGAAGGCTATCAGGTTATTCAAGCAAGATTGCCCCTTGGTGAATCCATGCTGACTACTCTTGAGCACCTTCTTGTCCTCCATGTGCCTGGAGACAACAGCCAGTATGAGCCATCCCATCACTTTTCTGGGGATGGAGGTGAGGCTGACTGGCCTGTAGTTGCCTGGGTCCTCCTTCTTGCCTTTTTTGAAGACTGGCATGATATTGGCCTCCTTCTAGTCCTCTGGCACCTCCCCCGTTCTCCAGGATCTTTCAAAGATGATGGAGATGAGGCTTAGCTATGACATCCACCAGCTCACGCAGAATCAGAGCAACTGAATTTGGTGTGTGCCGATTATGGTCTTTCACACAGCTCAGCCTCTAATTTCTACAGCTGTTTTCCTTTCTGCAAATAGGATGTAACATTTCCAGTGAGAGATTTTAGCGTATTCTGTCCTCTTCATGCCTTTTAATTTTGCCAGCATTTTGGAGCATCTTGCACTGAAAACAGTCCTTTTAAAACGCTCTGAAAAATCTAAGCAATGTTCAGACTCAGATGTAACTGGAAGAAATGCTTTTAAACTGGCAGAGACTCCCTGCCCCTGTGACAGAAGCAGCTGTGCAGACTGCTTGGAAGGGCTCCTCAAACCACAGCTTGGGAACCATCGAATTGTACCAAGCCTCATTTGCCAGCAGAAGAGCCAGAAGCCTTGGCGTGAGATTCTCCTTGCAGTTGCTGGTTGAGGCTGGGACACATTCGCCCTCGCGTGCACACACATGACGAACCTGCCGGTGCCTTTCCCACGTTCCCACCTCCCCAGGGGCTGGCACAACTACAGCAAACTCTGGGCGTTCCCTAGGGCTGCTGCACCAACCTGCTGCATCCAAACCGTTAGGTGAAACAGATGGTTGGGTGGCATTCGGGGAGAGAAGGGGTGAATTTGGCAAAGTTATCCTAAAGAGCGCAGACGTATCACCCTGCTAATCAAAGGAAACCAAATGTTTCCAGTGTCACTAGTAACTGGCTGTGAGGTAGTCAGGTTTGGGATCCTAGTAATGGAGCTGGTCTTGTAATCAAACATATTGGCTTAGAGAAAATATGACGCAATAGAGAGAAAAGACGAACAAAACAAAATAATATTGCGCAGATCTACAAAATAAGTCAATATTTCTCCTGACCTTTTCATTCAGTTATCTTCAAAAGTGTTAGAGAATCTCCCTGACAATAGTTAACTGGTTCCTACAATGATTTTTTAAATAATATTTTGAACACATACAAAGTAACCTGGTCCAGGAGGAAAAAAGAGATCTGCACTAGCTGGAGAGACAAAACCCTAGTAACGAGCATGAGACCAGTGCTTTTCCTCGGAGGGCACCTTTCCTCTGCCAAACAAGAGCAGGAATCTGAAGACAGGCTGGTAGGAAAAGACAAGGCACTTGGAGAGATAATGGAAAGAACTAGAGCAAGGTGGGGGGACACAGCCGGGGAGAGAGGGCTGAATCAGACAGAGATGCAGATGGTCAGGGTGCCAAGGTGAAGGAAGGGCTCCATCTAAAAAAATCAAAAGGACACTTGGATGTGAATCTCAAGTAACTGGATACATCTACATGTTATGTTCTAGGCAGATGTGAACTTGCTCTGCTTGTTCTCCAAGCTGAAAAACAGCCACGTGACAGTGCTAGCATCAGAGGCAGCTGTGAGACTGAGTATATTAACTTGAGCTCAGAACTGTGTTAAATGTGGTCATATGGCTTTTTTCCAGCTCCAAGCAACGACAGAGTGAGCTCTTGCTTGCCTGGAGCACCTGGTGTGAACATATCTTAACTTGCAGTTAGGAATTAAAGTATTGTAACTATCTGTCTGGGAAAAATTAGCCCAAAGGTTAGTTTTAGTATAGGAATGGCTTGGCAATGTCAGTTATTT
The DNA here is from genome assembly GCF_059628265.1 of Tinamus guttatus. Lineage (NCBI taxonomy): Eukaryota > Metazoa > Chordata > Aves > Tinamiformes > Tinamidae > Tinamus > Tinamus guttatus. The sequence continues at coordinate 17,750 of NW_028288734.1, read as the reverse complement.
TAGTACTGAAAAAGAAAGCTGGAAGAATAAACTGTTCCTTAAGCTGTGAATCTGCTTTTTGTAAGCTGCAATACCAAACCTGAAGGCCACGCAGGTCAGCCAGCTCCATCATTCAAAAGAAACCATCAGGTTTTGATGGGAAAACATTTGTCCAAAGATAAAAGAAATCTGCAAGCCATTTATACCACAATCTAATAGGAATGTTTGTCCAAATGCACACAAATTGTTAGAGTGTCTAATACCAGTGATATTTCTAGGTGGGTATTTCCTTTGCCCTCTAATGCTTTTCGTAACACCAGAAATGATGTGTGAGGTTCACTTTGAGGTTTGTTTTCCAAGGGCTGTGCTTGACCTCGGAGTTCCAGTGAGGCAAGAGCAGGAGGGAGCAGCAGCTTGTTGCATTAGCTGCTCTTCCACCCTTAAAGTGTCGGAAAGAGAAGCGCGTCAAGCAGGGACCCCATAGCATACCCTTGCAGTAAGCAAGACTGGAAAACACTTCATTTTTTCCAGGCGGAATTTGTCATGCAGGCAAAGACTGCCCTTAGTTTACATCCAGTCTTCACTCTTCATCAGTGATAAATGCACATGACAGCACTATGTGCTTGTACATATAACTTCCCCCGTATCACACAGAAGTTACTCCCTTTTTGAATTAAAAGAGAAGGACTGACATTATTAGCTGGGTTTGTCCTCCCTGCAATTACAGGAAGAGGTAGCTACTCTCTGCACTTGATGTCTTTGCAGGCCCCGCACTGCTCACCCCTAGCATGGACGCTGCAGACATAGCAGCTTGTGGTTTTTATCCACTGAAGGATTTGTGGTAGCAAAACAAATTATGTCACAGATGAGTGCAGGAGCTGAATTCCTGTTTGCTCTGTTGGGTCCCTGTGCTGCCAGTGACAGTGCTGACAAATGTGCTGCCCAAATGATGGGCATTAAAATTAAGCGTTTGGCTATGATAAAGACAAGCAGGTATTAAAACAGCAACAATCAAATCGCTCCCTTGTGGACCAGGTGCTTTTGGACACAGAACCAACAGTCGATCCCTTCCCCACAGTACTGACACTGCAAGACAGGAGGCAAATAACATTGGCAAAGGAACCACAACACAACCGTCATCCTAAGCCCTGCAGCTGCCAGGTGGGTGCCACCCTCTGTAGGCACCACAGGCAAGGGAGATGCAGAGAGGATCTAGAGAAAGGTGCCAACGCGTCTTTGTAGAAGGGAAGTTCAGATTAGTGGTGACACGGGCATTGTCCTCCTCAGAGAAGAAGGGTGACGATTTAACCACCCCAGCTTCATCAGAGGAGCTGAGAAGGGTGAGAGGAGGCTGTAATGAAGCCTCTGATCTCTACAGGTGGTCACTCCAGGTTGCGATTAAAGAATAAGAGGGAAGCTCAGACCTCATTCTTCATGTTGTGCCTCTGTTGTGGAAAAGAGGAGAAAAAACAAATAAACCCCAAACTTTCTAGGGAAATTAAAATAGTTACTTTCATAAACAGTGGAATTGTTTAAAACGAAGAACCCACTTATATGGCTCACTTTTATTCTGCTATCTGAATACACAGAATTTGTATTGATGATGTTTGGAAGATATAACTAGGCACGCAAGCTGCCCTCTGTAGTATTTAGCAACAAGTACATAATAATAATAATAAGTACATAATAATGGAGCAACACATATGGATTTCTACAGCACAGAATTAGTTTCTGTCTTTGCTAGATCGGTGACCTGATCAGCACTACTATTTACTGTCATGTTAACTACAAAAACATGGCACTTGATATGCAAACGATTAATATATAAATTAATCATTATGTAATCATTTTGATAAAACAATATCACCAAAGCCATTTATATCACTCAGTTTTTCTGTAAGCATTGCAAAAAAACAGAAACAAAAACAAAAAGATCCTGAAGCATCCAGAGAAGCAGCTGGAAATGAGAAAGATGCAGTGACCTCAACCTCTGACTTTCCCTGAGGATGCGCCCAAACCAACATCTTAGGAACATCTTTCTTTCTCTTTCAAAACAGCAACAGAGCCCTCATCTTTTTTCTTCTTTTCCCAAGAGACTGATGTTGTCTGATGTTAAGAAGATATATTTTCAAAAGCTTAACTGAATGTGAGGAAAAAAAAAAAAAAACTTCAACCCTGCTCAAAAAAACACTGTTAGCTAAACATATTCACTTTCTCACATACTCGTGTGCAAATACAGAGTTCTTTGCTCACTGTAAAAACTCCAAATAACAAGAGCAAAATTCTGTGATATCTGACTAGTCCCACTTGGAACATATTGGTCAAGAAAAATAATGTAAAGAGATAAAACATACATGGCATATTTTCTCTTCACATTGGCTCACGACCTCATAAATTCTGAAAAAAACACGTCACAAATGTAAGTAGCCAATTCTGCTGTGATGCTTAGAAATAATAAGGTACTTTTTGAAACTTGGAATATTGCTAAGAATATGCTGTCCTCCATATTTCATATTTTATTGCTTATTCTTTTTGAATAAAAAGAGATTACGTAAAAAATTACTTTTTTTTCTTTTTTAATACTTGAAAATTTTTCTCAGGTCATATGCAACAACTGGCTGTGAGGAAAAGTCTCAAATGTTTAATCTATCATTCTGTTTTTGAAAAATAAAGACCATATTTCTGTGAGATAGCAAACTGCAGGATATTTTGGCATAGTGTTCTACCAGTTATTGGCAATAAAGCAAATTCATGACTGACTCCCTTTGTTCCCATCTTGTGCTGGGGCTGCATTAAGAAGAGCGTCTCCAGCAGGTCGAGGGAGGTGATCCTGCCCCTCTACTCAGCCCTGGTGAGGCCACATCTGGAGTATTGTGTCCAGTTCTGGGCCCCACAGTACAAGAGGGATGTGGAGCTGCTGGAGAGAGTCCAGCGCAGGGCCACAAGGATGATCAGGGGCCTGGAACATCTGCCCTATGAGGAGAGACTGAGAGAGCTGGGCCTGTTCAGCCTGGAGAAGAGAAGGCTGAGAGGGGATCTAATCAGTGTCTAGAAGTACCTCAAGAGAGGCAGTGAGGAGGATGGTGCTGGCCTCTTTTCAGTGGTGGCCACTGGCAGAACTAGAGGTAATGGCCACAAACTGAAGCACCAAAAGTTCCACAGGAATTTAAGGAAAAATTTCTTAACAGTGAGGGTGACAGAGCCCTGGAACAGGCTGCCCAGAGAGGTTGTGGAATCTCCTTCTCTGGAGATCTTCAAAACCCGCTTGGACGCAGTCCTGTGCCACGTGCTCTAGGTGACCCTGCGTGTGCAGGGGGGTTGGACTAGATGACCTCTAGGGCATTCTATGATTCTGTGATTCTATCTTGCTTTCCATGTTCTTCCCAACACATTCTTACCTTAGGATTAAGGTAACTGAATGACAAATCATTATCATGAATTATACTGTAAAGGACTGACAGCAAGGACAGAGACATTTTGCACCATGGAGACGATTAGATGGCTTTGAGGTTATTCAATAATCTCAAAGGAGATTATTCAATAGTATGCAAGCTACTTCAAAGTCGCTGTTTCAGTTGTAGTGAAAGCATGGCTGCCCTCACCCACCTCCCCCAGATAAAATACTGGTAGATACACATTTGTAGAAGCAAGGGCAGTTGTGTTTTCACACCATACAGCTGTTAACTTGCTTGCTAACGTGCACTAATCGTGTCTCATGGGGCAGAGTAGGCTTTAGGCTGCCGGCCCCGAGCACCAGGGCCCATCTGTGCTAGAGAGAGCTGGAGAGCTTCGTTTCGAATAATTTAAAGATGCGTTATTTTACTGCCAGTAGAAACGTAATAAAATTTGAGCTAAAGAGAAATGTCTCAATACCCATAAAATCAGCTGACACACAGTGTTCTGTCTTTCAGACAGAGCTCAAGTGCTGGTCCTGACAAAATAGTCAATAAAACTCTCTCAGTTAAACAGGTCAAGATTTCACAAAGTTTCTTTGCTGCTGTCCTTCGGGTGCTTATACTGCAGTTGACACAGCTTATAATCCCCATCGCTGCTCCTTTCTACTCTTCCAGAGCCGCTGCCAACAGTCCCTGAACGTGGAAATGCTCCTGCTGCACAAGCATGGGTGAAGGGAGCCACAGCAAAGGCTTTTCCCTGTGACATGAGCAAACAAGCTGGGGTAAAGACATTTCATAGCTTGTCACCCGGCTCTTGCCATAAATCCAAGTACTGTGCAATTTGCCAAAGCTTTTCACACAGACTGGTTGAAGTTGGAAGGGACCTCTCGGGATCATCTTGTCCAATCCCCCTGCTCCAGCAGGGACACCTAGAGCACGTGGCACAGGGCGGCATCCAGGTGGGTTTGGAAGATCTCCAGAGAAGGAGGCTCCACAACCTCTCTGGGCAGCCTGTTCCAGTGCTCTGTCACCTTCACAGTAAAGAAGTTCTTCATGAGCAGAGCCTGTGAAATGGCAACTCCCTCACAGCCTTCATTCAGACCTGTCTAGGGCACCAGCACTCTGCAGGGTAGGAGCAAAAATGTTTGTGTTGCTAGATATAAAAAGGATGCAACTGTTTCACAAACTCCAGAGAAAAAATTTCTTATGAAGACAGCGGAAAGAAATACTTTGTCCCTGTATATTAATACTAGAGCCACAACCTTGCATTTTTTTAAGCTTTTAAGTGAATCTTCTGACAATACCTTAGCCAAGTACCTCTAGGGGTCAAGAGTTCATAGGAAAGTGCTAGTGGTACCAAGGAGTGCTCACTGATGGCACCAATAAGGAGGCTCTCTCTTGCCTTGAATAGCCCAGCCTGAATTAAAAACAGACATATGCAAGTATCACAAGAGTGTTCATTCAAGCTAAAGAACAGTTTAGGTGAAAAAATGACACTTACTGCAAGGCAACACTGTGAAGCACATTACTGGGAACCACAGGTGGCTGATACTGCATTAGCAACCACCCTTTCTGTAGCCCAAGAACAGACACTACAAATACTTAAATTAAAATAGGGGAAAACAGAGATCTTGCTGTCAGCAGTTCTCCCTTGGTACTTAAACAATTCTCTTAAACCTTGAATTTACGACGTGCTTGGTTAGGAAAACAGGCACAGAGCCATGCACAATCAAAATCTAAGTTTCAGACACAGACAAATTCACCTAAGAAGGGCTGAAAATGATTCCTCCAAACTTGCCAATATTCAAAGAAATACAGCAAGTATAAAGTGAGCAACGCCCAGCCATGCGCCCCGCTCCGAGCTGCTGAACTGGATATGTGAGTGGAGTGGGAAATGATGCTCGTGCTGGACACCCGCAGAGGCAGGCAGGCATGTTTGTGTTCCCACAGCCTGGGCAGCATGGCATGGTTTAACATGGTTTCTCCCTTTTTTTTTTTTTTTTTTTTCCCCCCTCTATTTTCCTCTTTACCTACTTTACTCACACTTCAAGTTCAAGGGAACAGTAACTAAGTATTAAAAGTGGTTTTTCCTGTCAGCAAGATTCTGCCTACGCCGATCACCAGCACATCATGCTGTTCATTTTGCTACAGTCAACACTAGTTCAAGTAACCCAGCAAAAGGAATCAAAATGCAAACTGAATCCCGTCCTCCTGCTTTTTCATTTAGCCTCTTACCCACCAGACCACACTTAGCTAAGCCAATAATTAACCTCCGTAACACACACACAAAGATGTCCAATATCACCTCGAGCTGAGGGAAGACATATGGTTTCACTAAAGCAGCGCGCGGAAACAAAGCGCATCACGAGCTGCAGCTGCTCGGGGCGGCGCCAAGGGCCCGGACGGGCCGGACGGGCCGTCCCCGCGAGGCCGCGGAGCCCTGGGCCTGCCCATACGACGACAGAGCCCCCAGCTGCAGCGCGGCGGCCCGCGGGCCTCGTGGTGGCCGCAGCGGGGCAGCCCGCGGGCCTCGTGGTGGCCGCAGTGCCGCGTGGCCCGCGGCAGGGCCCAGCCTGGGCCCACGCGCAGCGAGGCAGGCGGGCGAGCTCTCCTCATCACCGGACAACCAGGGATGCTGTGCGGTTCTTAGGGCCATATTTTTCCTTAAGAGCTGTTTTTCTTGGGAGGTAAAACCTCAGTGTAGAAAGGTTTGTTTTAATGAGCTTTCGAGTAGTAATAACATCTGTTAGAAATAAAAAGTGACTTTCGTTAGTGCTTAATATAAATGAAGCCGACGGTATTGAACTCTGCTGATAAAACTTGCACACAGTTATGCTTATTGAAGAAGTCTTTTTTATAGAAATCTTCACCACTTGAAGGATTGATTTAAAAAACAATCTCTGTGTCTAGCAGAGATGTAAAGGTTACGTCTCCTAAAATATATATATATAGACATGCAAACTAAAATTCTTGATAAACAACTTCGTGCTCTATTTCAGAAGCACTAAAAGATGTAACTTCATTTTCTAACACAGTCAACTATGGAGTAGCAGTGACTATAGCTCTCGCTGTTTTACTAAAATTCAATTTTTTCACTTATATATTTTTAAACAATTATCAGTATGATATGTGTTGCATGCACAGTTTTTTATGCAAAGAGGTATCACAGCTCCTTGACCCAAACAGCTTATAGAAAAATTCTCAACAATTTGGGAATATGGCACCTCCTAGAATTAGTTTTGTTGCTATCCTGGCAGCTCAGTTCACAAGGAAGCACAGTGGATTATTTCAGCCTCTTAGAAAAATATTTTCCATGGAAGTATTTATAGATCTGGAATAAACTTCGGCATTGCAGCCCTGAAAGGCCTTCAAGCCATTCACCGTTTTGAGCCCTGGGAGGATTCAGGTTTGTAGCTATTGCTTCTCTGAGCTTACAGAGAGGGTTAACAGAGTCCAAACACTGCTGGAGTTCTACCCTTGTGTAGTTTTTCTTCTTGCATCTTATACCACCAGCTTCCCACACAGCAGGAATTCCCTGTATTTCATCAATTCTAATCACCTATTTAATTAGAACAACCTTCTAAACAGATTTTCCTTCCCCATAACTTCCCTTTTCTGTAATTCCGAGCGAAGGATCAGAGGAAGGCTGTGTTCTTAATTCCTCCAGCTGTTCAAGCGGCCATCACCAAACAGTCCTTAGGGACTACTCAGAGGAATGGACAAGGCATAAGAACACAGGTCAATCCCAGAGCACGATGATGGGACTAAAATCCTCTGTTGCAAATGGACTTTTGTTTTTACTGCATCTTAGCAGATATTAAGCAGGATACCAAAAACATGGGGTACACTGTGACAGATCAGGAGTGTGGGGAGAGGGCTTTGATGACCCCAAATTAAAGCAAAGCTGCCCTCTTCTTGTAGGAGAGTTACTGTGATGGTGGTGAGATTTTTTTTTTCCCTAAGCCAAAAGATAAGCATAGGAAATGTTTTCAGGGAAAATGTGCTCACATTACTCTCACAGAGCCTTTCTTCTTTCAGGTCCTTTTCTCTTTTCAGTTTTTTTTTTTTTTTTTTTTTTTGTAGTTCAAATTTTTGTCTTTTTGCAAATACATGGTATCATGGAGCTGCAAGTTATCCTTACTAATAATCAAAATAATGTACAAAAAAGGAAAGAATGATGAATTCCACAGATTCTATGTTCAATTTTACAGAGCTAACTTTTCAAATATCACATGTAACTCAGATGATTGAGAGAGAGACAGCATAGTTTCCCTGCCTTGTATTGATACTGTTTCTTCCAACCTGGTATAGGTTCACCTCAAAAATAGGGAAATGACCTTTACCACAACTCTTTATTTTAAATAGCTGCAATAAATAACTATATAATTATATAACTATAATATAATAATAAAATATAATAATAAAAATAACTGCAGTTAAGCTACATTATACCATATTATAGTATAGTTAAAAATAATTATAGTTTACAATAACTATAATAATAATACTGTTATTGAAATACGAACACTACTGACAATACTATGCTGCTCACATTAAAATAATAATATGATAGCTATCACTCTTCACAACTCCACTGTACACACAGGGCAGCTGAGGCCCAGACCAGTCATGTAGTTCTGGCAATTGATCATTGCTATGACCTCAAAAGCTCTCAGCTGAACACACTTTTTAGTGATCCATCAACAGACTGAGCATTAAGCAATGTCTACAAAGAGCTCCATCTTTTGCCCCAGCTATGCCATGTACAGAATCCTTACGTCACCAACTCCAGCTATTCACAGGCCTATGCAAAATCAGATTTTGTCCTTGTAAATCAAAACAGCTCTGAGCTGGGAGGCACAAATGAAGACTTAAATGATGGGCAATCTGTAGCTGATGCATGTCAGGCACCTAAAATGATTTCAAGAGGGTTCCAGGCAGATACTGCACTACACATCCTAATTCAGCTAAATAAAGATGCTTAGGAGTTGAACAAAAAAAGTAATTTAATTATGGCTGCAATTAAAGGTATAATTAAAACTTTTAAAAGCTTTTTCTAAAGATTATCAGTTCACAGCCTCTACAATCATAAATTTTACTATCAGGTAACATTAATTGGAATGGTGTTGAATTTAAAACCCAACAAAGTTAATTAAAAATCACACATTATATGTGGCACATTACCCATTTTGTCCTTTACTAAAATAAATACATGACTTTTTCCTGTTTGCATTAATGACAATGTTGACATCACAGTTCTCTGGCAGGGAAGCGCTGCCACGTTGTGAGCTGATACTGTGATCTGGAAAATATAGCATGTGCCTCTGCCTGTTGAAACTATACCATCCTGAAGGTGGGCATAAAAATAAAAAGGCCTAAGGGTCGCACGTGTCCATATTGGCCCAGGTGCTGCCTTGTAAGGTAATGAATGCATACACAAGTGTGTAGTGAATGCTACAGGTCTCAGACTGCAGGTGCCAGCGCGGCTCCCTTCACAGGGCAGGGAAGAAAAAGAAGAGCTAAGTACCTTCCTAGGGCAGGGCGCTGCACTTAAGAGCCAGGTACTTTACCTGAGCCAAGATTTAATGCGAATGTCCTCACTGTGTGGGTGGTTGAAAACTGTTTAAAGAATCAGTTCCTTGATTAGACCCTTATGTCCTCATTAGGGCTGCAGTGCATTTGCTGTGGGACTGAAGCAAAGAATGTGGTTGGTTTCCTCTGAAAGAAATGCAGCTTGCAACATGCCAAAACCACCATGTGAAGTGCAGCAAGAGAGAAACCACCATGTGAAGTGCAGCTCAGGAGATTTTCTTCAAAACCACACTACTGCCCTAACCAAGATACCCATGTCTCGGTAGGCTCAGTCTAGGTTAGGCATTAGTTTCTTTCTATGCAAGGGAGAAGTCACAGCTGGCCCATTTGCCAGAAAGCTAAGGCAAGAAAGTTAAACGTCATTTTCATTTTGAGATCATTTCTTCTCTTGCCTATGTGACTAGAGGCTCTGCCCTTTTCAGGCAAAGAAATGAATCAAACAGAAACGCACACATACTCCTGGCAGAGGTTCTTGTAGTATTACCTAAGTGTACCAAGCCTGAAAGTTAGCACTGCTTCAAGGAAGAAAAATCACAGAATCAAAGAATATTTTAGGTTGAAATGGACCTGTGGAGGCAATCAGGCTCAAGCAGGGCTAATGACCTCAAGCAATTTGGGAATATCTCTGGGTGACAGTGATGCCAAAGACCTGGTGGAAGAAGGATATAAACAGCAGGAGCTCTTTATGAACCCTCCTGGTTCACAAACTCCCTAGGAATCCACAATTTCTTGAAACACATGGATTTTCCAGGAGCTGTAGCTATTTCACTAAGATGGGAGGATATGATGCAGCTGTGGTCAGGAAACTCCTACAACTACATTCACCTTTCTGCTAAAACAGGCCTGGATCCATCCCTGTTGTGAATCTTTTTTAACAAGCACAAGCAGTCTCATCAGTCTTGAAAATAAATACAGTTGTCTTAATTCCTACCTTAAAAGTAGAGTCCATGCTTCTAGGATCCACGCTTTAATGGTATGTTGTTTTCATGTTACTGCAACACAAGCTAAAAACTGGGAAGGAAGGGAGAATGCCAAAAAACCTTCTTTAGCCTGAAATCTTCCAAATCTTATCAAAATATCTTCCTCCTTTTATCTCCTGCCAAAGTTCTCATGTTTCACATTCTTACAGTATGGTTATATTTTGTGTAACCTTGGACTGCAGAACTCCTTTTAAGCTAAGACTCTTGCTAGTAGAATGGAGGGAATTTATTGCAATGTTACACTGAATAAGCTCTAAACTGGATGTGCAGAATGCAGTCATTAATTTACAGCTTAATCAAAGCTAGACAGACTCCAAATCAGCCTGAACAAAACATGATTTTGGCCTGATTCTATCAGAAATGGACCATTCAGTATTATCCAGTTACTCTGCTGACATTGCTGTGACCTCCAGCTCGGTTGGGGAACAAAGCTTTGTGTATAGAAAACTTAAAGGAGATGCAGGGGCTGGGTGGGATGCGGAGAACAACATATGCTGACATATCCTTTCCATTGAACTGCCCGTAGACCTGTGAATCTTTCCAACAACATTTTCTTCTGTAAATTTAAATTGCTCCTTTGGCCTGTTGCTGGCTTCATTTCTTCTTCTGTGTTCACCTCCTTTATCAAGATTTGTTCAGTCTATTAATAAACAAGAAGTTATTGAGGAGTAAGGAGAAAGCAGGATTCGTAAGAGTAATGATGTCAAGGGATCTCTAAGGCCCAAATTAAATAAATTATCTGTTCCTTAACTATACTTTTTTAATACTGTAAATGGATGATCCAACATCCAGATAATAAATCTTCTGTTCTCCACCCTCAAATTCCTTGAATGACCTGGTATAATCTTGACTCTTTGCATTCATTCTTTTAAAACCAAAATGGCACAGCTTCGATGGACCGACAACCTTTCTGGCTGGGGATGACACAGTGCAAAATTAGGAGCTATATACATGATACTGTAATTTAAAAACATGTACCTCTTGCTGGAAGCAAGCTTTAACCAGTTCCTTTCCCAGGACAGAAGTCGCATTGGCTGCCTTGGTGTTAGCACGACTGGTGGCAAAGTCTGTGCTGACTGCGTTGCTATAATGCTGGTAACGTCTTCAGGCCAGGGGTAGGGGAACGTGTGTGCATACATGCAGGTGTATACACACAGAACAAGTCATGAGATCAGATTTGATTTCTAGGAAACGGCATTCACAGAAAACCTCAATGCAGACAGCAGGTGAGCTTAGTCTCCCACATCAAAAAATAACTATGCTCAGTACCCCTAAGGCAAATCCTTTCTCTGCAATTTTTTGGTGATCGCCTTGACAAACTGTCACACCTTTCATCAAACTCTGCACAAAATGAAAGGAAAAACATACAGGAAAATTAAGAGCAATAGCAGCAGCCGCCTGACAAGATCCAGGTACTGTCCTCCTCCTCTCTACACAAAAACCAGCAGGTTCTTTTCAACTTTAAAAGCAGTTTGAACATATAAAGTAACTGAAGCTATGGGGAGCTCTTTTTTCACCTCAAGCAACTTAGAAAATTGCTTTGTGTGCTGTGACCACTGTAGCTTACTGCTTGGGAGTTTGCCACAGATTTTATAGGAGAGGAGCTGGGTTTTATTTGCCTCCACATCACCATGATGAAGTAAGGGCAAACTAAAGGGACCTCTCCTATCCTCAAGCTTCAGGGCTTTCTGTTGCTGTCTGGTTTTACATTTGTGGATTGTTATCATATTGCTATGACAGTAATTGAACTGAATATAATTGCAGTAAATGTTAATACAAGCAAATAGCAGAGCAAGGGAACAGCAGCATTCTGCAGAGGTATCTGAGCATCTTTTCATTCCATTCATCTCTTTGGCCGCTATTAAGCCTTGCACAAAACAGTGACAGAAGAAAGCATTTCACAGAGATCACTACTAATAGCAAGCCACGCTTCCACCAGCATGGGGCAAATGGGCACAGTGGAAATCTCTGTGCTCCTTTTCATTGCTCTGCCCTGGGATTAGTGGCTCCCCAGCACAGCACAGCCTGCTTCCTGGCCCATTACTGCAAGGGATTCCTCCCTCCTTTTGGAACCTGCTTTCCTGCTTCCTCATTCGCTTTTGGCACAAGACGAAACGTGGTATCCCAAGTAGCAAGGCAGTCCCGTTTCTAGGCGTTTTGGCATGTTTTGGCAAGCTATGGAAGTCTTCGTGCAAAACCCACAAAATGTGCTTTTACCAGCAGCTGCCAAGGCTCTGGTAATGGAGCTAACCCCGCTGGTGAGGTCCGCGCCGTGACACGGCGGCGGTGATGGCACTAACAGCTTATTGACCGCCTCCGGCCAAGCAGCCTGCGAGGCAGCATTGAATCACCAAAGAACAGCAACAAGGGCACCCCAGAACAAAGGTCAGCAGCTGATTCAGGGCCAGAAGGATTTCCCCCTCACAAAGGATGGCAAACTGCATCAAAGCATGGGGATTACTGCACCGTGATGCTTCACAAGCCAGAACGCCACTCGACAAGGCTTCTCAAAGATACTGCTTTACAATAAACTCTTCCTAAGGATTTACACACAGCCGCATCACACTGCAGTGGGCACAATAGTCTTCAGAGAAATGCTTTTCAACCCTGTTTTTTACTGCTTCTCTGAAAGCCCTAGTAATAAAGAAAGTTGCCACTGAGAAGCAGCCTACATAGAGAGCTGGCAAAACTCTCATTTCACTGTTTTTGTCAGGCACTGCTGACACAGGGACTAGTTCAATGTCAGCAAAATGCCTTAGCAGCATGTCAGGCACTTAGTGCGACTCGAGTCTTCAGGCAAAACCACAGTGCTCACTCCCCAAACACTGTTCTTCTTAAAAAAAAAAAACAAAAAACACCACAAAACCACTGCTTTTCAGATCACCAAAGAGGCTAAAGATCACTCCTTTGGAGCACAGATAGTTTTGTGTGGTGGTTTGTTCACAGGAATGTGTTTTTTGTAGTGGTTGCACAGACACTAACCCAGTATGGCTCTGATTTCATCTCTGAGAAAGTACCACAATGCAAACAGCGATGACTCAGATAACTAAATAACTCAGCATCAGTGATGGAATGACTCACCTTCCACACCTGAAGACAGAGTTAGTGTGAGATACTTTTTTGATAGACACCAGTATAGCTCCAATGTCAGTCAAGCTTTGCTGATTTGCCATTCTACATATCTTAAAATCTGAATAGATGTAACTATCAGAGCAAAGTACTAATCTGCATTAAATTATTTTTTTCCAAATATCTTTGAATAGACGACTTTAGAAAAATAAGTGCTCTGGAACAAAAAAAAACTTGACTAATTCTTCTCATCCGGCAACTGTTTTTTTAATATATATTTTTTTGTAATAGAGGAGATGACACAATGGCAACTAATGATGGTGAGTGGTGGCATTGCAATAATTGGCAGCTTGCAGCGACCAAAGCCATTTACCTGAATTATTTATGGGTAAAAACTGACAGGAATTTCATACCAGCAAATAAGGCAAGTCTATGGGGTGTCGTTCACATGAAGCAAACGCATCTGATTGACGGGGAGGCTCAGCTGCAGCTGGTGCTTTAAAAGCCCCTGGGAAGGGTTCATTTCATGACAGTCGCACATGCTTTGTTGTACTTCATCACAGCTTAATTACTTGGTCATCATCTGGGTATCGCTTATCGCCAAGAGCATCCTGACATAAATAGGAACTATTCAGGGCATGTTATTTGTTTTAAAATAATTCAGCCATGTGTATGTGAACATGTGGTGCCACATTAGAGTAGGAAATTATCCCCCCTTTCTCTTGCACAAAAGGCTTTTCGTGTCTTGTGCCATCATTTCTCACCCAAGGGAAGCTCCAGGAGACTGGGCTTCCTTTTAATTTGTCCCTAAGCACACCTCATAGCACAAAAAGCAGGCAGCCTAGCAAACCAGTTACTTCATGTCATGGGCTTCAGGTCCACTGGGACAGTCAGCCGAGAGATTAAGGAGATAAAATGTAACCTGTACCTTAGAGAGCCTGTGTTTGCAACTCTTTCCTGTCCATTGACCATGTGAGTTCCTGGAAAAAGAGGAAGGTGGTTTTGTGTCAGACCTCTCTGGACAGTTGTCCGAATCACTAAGCTACCCTTAGCACTGGTGGCTTCGTGGCTCTCAGCAAGGAGCCCATGAGGGATGCAGCCCAAGCTGTTTTCTCATCTCAAGCGACACTCTCCAAGGCTCAAGATGTCCTGGCAAAACAGCATGGGAAAGTTTGCACTGCTGCTGCCCATGCGCTGCCCATGTGCTGGTAACACAGGGCTGGCTCTCACCCCTGAGGTCTTCAACAGCTCTAATGCTCCTTCAGGTTGCCTCATTGTTGAATTTGCTATGAAAAGCTTCCTTAGAAAGTTGAGTTTTGGGGGAAACAGAAACCAAACACAGAACAACAGCAACAACAACAACAAAACAGAATCTTTTGAGTTAAATTACTGAGGTGGGTTTCTATCACTCCATTTCTTCCCTTCACAACAAATTTCAAAGCAAGTGATCACCATAACAAGTTATAAGTAACATGGTCTGAGCTGTTTCCCAGAAAGTTTTATTCCCCTCTTACTAAAACTATACTACTCAGCTACACATATTATGCCACTTAACACTGGTTTTATCAGTTCACACAGAAAATACGGACAAATTCGCTTTGTTGCCAGAGCAAGGGGTTACATGTCCTGGGAACCAACACCACCCTGCTGCATACAGGAAAACCCCCAGCTGTGTCCTGGAAAACCTGGTGGCACAGAGAACCATGGAGAAATAGTTTTGGCCAATGCAGATAAACTCCACTGGAGGACTGCAAAAAAAACATAGAGACGTGTATTATTTCTAGAAGAACATCTGTTCAAGGTCATGGGTTTATGGCTGCACTGGAACAGGGCTAATTATCCCAGTTACTAAGCAGGCTCTCAGTTAGTGATGCACACACACAAATCATACTGACAGCACGCTGCATCTGCAGCTGTGTACAAATGGGCTAATATTAGCGCTCCCAGAGAGAGTAAAAGAGCTCGACTTCGCTCCCACCAGAGTCAGCAGGAATTTGACCATTATCTTGGAGAGGAGCTGCTTTAAACTAGGAATAATAAAACAATGGAAGACAAGTTTAGAGCCTGTAAAGTCTGTTTAAAGTCAGGGCTCTACTGGAGCTGAGTCAGTAAGTCCTGTTAGCCTTTAGCTCTCTAGATACTTGTCTGAGCAGTTTCATAACATTGGTAAGAGGTAGGCATTTACACAGAAATAATTAGTTTTCTTGCTAGCATATCTTTACCTATTTTTAGTCCCCTTTACTGCACAGAAATATAGTTATACACACTCTTGCATGTGGTGAGTGGATGCTGAAGATTTTACCTTTGTCTTTTCTACCCTTTCATTGAAAATATTTGCTCTTTAAATATTTATTCCACCTCGGAGCCATACATTTTTAATTTTGTAGAGATATGTTTTAGGTGGTCTGGGGGCAAAATGCTGTTAGTAAGTATACAGTGAATGATATTTGCACATATTAATGATTATATGTAGTGATTACTCACCTGAGCTTTTTTTTTTTTTTTTTTTTTTTTGAAGAGATGAATATATTATATATAACTGTCCTGCTCTTTGTCCTCTATTATTTGTCCAGTTCTTCAGAGCTGCATAGACTACAAGACAGATGGATCGTACAGACTGATATCTTGCTTAATTATGTGCTGAACTTTTCAGCACTAACTGCAGACTGAAATGCAACAGTAACAATAGGAGTTATTACTACTTAGTTATTACTACTTAGAAAAGCAACTAATCTGGATTAAACACTTTTCTGCGATGAGAAATCCATCATAACCCTTGTTAAACTGTTCTCATGATTGATTACTGTTAAAAAAACAGCAACTTAACATTCTAGCTGAACTTTTTTCCAGCAACCCTTGCATACTGTTAAATCTTCACCTGCCAGCTGCTCGGTCTTTCCGTCACCAGATACTGTGCAGGTACCTGATGAGACCCTGAGCCTGTGTTTTCCCTTCTGGCCTGGCAATAACAGTGTCCTGCTGTTGGCCTGGAAGACAAGCTGAAACAGTTGGGGGTGGATTTATGTTCTCTTCATGACAGCACCCTGAGGTCAGGAGGGTGCTGACACAAGCAGCACCTCAGTCTAATCCAGAGACCCCATCTAGGGTGAGGATACAGTACACTAAAGGCAAGTGTGGCCATTCCTGGAGCCTACTCTGGCTGACAAGTATTCATCTTCAGTCCGTGACACCAAACTTGCACATGGAGGCGTTGATGACACCAGAAACTAATACAGTTGTAAATGCAACCATTTTTCTAATCTTGCTTGTCTGGTTGTTCATCTAAAAACGTACAAGTCCTTCAAGATACCACATGTCACTGAAGCTTTTAGTGGAAGATTCACTTTTTTCAGTCTTTCCCATTCCCTTTTATTGGCGTATAAGCTGCATATTGTTTTTCTTTTCGCAGACTATCAAAATGCATGAAAGCACGTTCAGATTCTATCTGTTTGTGAAGGAAAAGCATGCTCCAAAATAATCGTGATGACATTGTGACATACACACAGAAAGAACTGGAAATTCAAACTGATTTTTATGCCACCAACATCTGCTGCTCAGTTCATTGCTTGATTTTCCCATCAGGGCTTATGGGAGGTGTTGACTATGTCACTGCACCATCACCATGATGGTTCTTGTGCTCGAACTAACACTACCCAGGAATTGCAATTAGTACTGGAAAAAATCTGTCATCAGCAGCTCTCTTTTTGCCAGAAAAGCATGAAGTGTTCTACTCACTATTAGGTATCTGATGATGATTAGCTGGCCTTCTGGAACAGAGTGATAAGCTATTATCAAAACTAAATTTAGAAAAACATATGGAAATAAATATCTGAACTTTGCTGAATTATTTAATTCAAAGAAGGCTTCTAGCTTCTAACTTCTGTCTGGATAAAACTAAACAGCAGGAATCTCACCCATGGCATTAGTGTGGTTTCAGTAAAGAGTCTTGCACAGTATGTAGGGCTGCGTTACCTGCACGAAATAAGTATGTAGGGCTGCGTTACCTGCACGAAATAGAATGATTTAGAGTGCACTAACAGCTTGAGTCTCATTGCATTTTACATAGAAAACAAAAGCCATAAAAGAATTGTCTTAATATAATACTGAACACATTAAAAAGATGGCCAAAATTAAAAATAAACAAGAAATACCCCCCCACACACTATTCACACACAAAAAAACCATGCATAATCACACATATTACTTTGTGTACACAGCATTACTCAGGTTTTTTTAACCCAGGCACTGATTATACGTACCTTAGTCCAGGTGTATCCCAGCTGAGGTCCCTGCTTTGGTGATGAGGCAGTGTGCTAACAGTTCAGAAAAACCTGCAGTTAAAGAAATGTTTGCTGACATTTCCACTCTAATTGCTTTTCACAGCGTTATATAGCCAAAATAATTGTGCAGTAATTACATACATGAACCATTGCCTCTTCACTGGACATTTCATAGTTACATCATTAAAACATTGTAGACCAATACTGGTAAAAATATTTGCATTTCTGATAAACAGGAATTAGTATGTGGTAGGGAGAACGTACAAATAGCATCAAAAAAGACACTCTGTTATTACTGATAATGAAGCTGGTAAGTGGTAAAAAAAAAAAAAAAACCCTAAAGATCTGTCTTCATACTGATGGCAAGTAACGCATAAAGAAAAAAGGGAAGAAAAAGGAGTGGGAGGAAAAAAACAAGCAAGCAAGCAAGCAAGAAGAAACACTTCCTTTTTCTA